>NW_015650001.1:1510814-1535638 GCF_001515625.1 Sinocyclocheilus rhinocerous
TTTTATAAAAGCAATAAGCCCCATGAAGCCATGGTTTACAGTGAATTTGTAACAGCTAAGGGGGTCGTACCTAACAATGCCCCTTAGCTGTTATAAATTCACTGTAAACCATGGCTTCATGGGGCTTATTGCTTTAATTGTAGTTTTGGTTCACCACTATCAAAGTTAACGCAACTATAGAACCCCAGAAATGTGAAAAGGGTCCATAGGAATCTACATGATTGTGAATTTTATGTGAGGGTGAAAATTTAGCAAATTCCACAAGGGTTTGAAGTTGATCGTGCTGATTCATAGCATTGACCAACAGAAAGCTGCTTAGTTTAAGTGACTTCTGTGTGAGCGTTTTGCCTGCAAAATTTCACAGAAATGGCGCTAATGTGACTGCGCATTAAGAGTATAGAGCTATAAAATGAATATGAATTACATAGCCCAGATCATTTGGTTTTGGATGTATTTGATGAAAAAAACAAAAACAACTTCATAATAAAATATCTGACTTTTACGTATACAGTATTCAGTCTTTTGCTGACATACAATATAAAGCTATAAAATTAATGTGGATCATTTTTCTTATAGTCAACATCATTTGAAATGTTTGAGTTTATACTGAGATAATCACCAGACTTCAGTTTCAAACATCTAGCTTTTCACTTTTTTTTTTCTTTTCTAAAAACATAAATGATGATCAATATCCTGTCTCCCCTTACATCATTTCAGGATGTAGACATTGTTATTACAGCAGTTTGAGGTGAACAATACACAAGAAAACAAAGCACTTAGACCAAAAGTATTACAAATGTAGAGTTTAATATATATCTATGTATTTCTGACATTCTGATAAGGACTGCGGCAGGCTTCACAGTACAGACTGTGTTCTTCCACTGATATATGCTAAGCTGAGGAGGGTGATTTACAGGCAGATTTGTACATTAGTTCGGTAAGCGGGGGGTGAAGAGGGCTGTACACTGTTGGACAATGTGCACTGATCAACTTATCACCTTTGAATCACCTGTTCACACATCCCTGGTTCATCGTTGACTCCCTTTATTATCTGGTATTGTTTTAATGAACACACATGTGATTATCTAAAGGGAACGATTAAATGCATGCTCTGTCACTCCAGATTGCTGGTTTTCACAGGATGATGTAAATGGGTGATATAGTAACCTAAATGTTCAAAACAGATGACTGAGAAAAAGCTGAGAAATCTTCAGTTCAGTTTGTCACTGTTATAACTTTGTGGCTTCTTTGTATCATTAGTTCTTTTTGAACATATCATTTCATGCTGAAAATGTCAGATAAATTAAGAAATAAATTTATCAGTACAAATTATGTCCTTGTAATAGGTGCATTAGAGATGACTGTTTTATTTTACAAATCCCCATTTTGAAAAGAACATTTGTACTATAATTGCATCGTTTTCTTGGTTCAAGCAAGTAATAAGAGAAATTTTGAAATCAAATCTGTTTGACTCATCAGTAGATGGAATCTGTGCATACAACACATACTATTATGATAGTACAAGCACAATTTAAATATATTACACAATTTGTTTTAATTGTATTAATGACATTTGGGAATGATATTGTGCTTAATCATGAAAATCCTTTGATTTAATAGTTTAAACCAACACAAGCTTCTTGTTCTTTAAATAAAGTATAATTTCTTAATTGTTTCTTCTGATTTTGGGGTGAAATGTGACCTGTGCGGATTCTGTGTGGGTCAAATTATCAGTTAAAATTACGTATGCACAATTCATCAGGTTTAAAAAGTTCCATCACGGCTATTACATCTTTCGGTTTTGAACAATTTCTTGAACATACTGGGTATAACTGTTAAACGTTGTCACGTGTAAATTAAGACGTGATTCTAATGACCTTCATTTACAAATCACATATACCTGTGCCTTTTCGCCTTAGAAAAGCATGTGATAACAGATGCAGTATTGAACCAGAATGCGAATGCATGTACATACTGTCTTCATTAACAACAACATAAGCATTCATTATGAGCGCAAAACAGAGAGAGATGAGCATAAAGAAAACAAACCATGCATCTGTTGCAGCTGCTATAAGGCCTTTACTTTAGTGCACTTCCAAGTAAAGGCGAAATCACATTCAGTCAGCACACTCGAACGGACACGACTGCCTCCTCACAGAACACCGCACAGACAGAACCTCACGTACGCACGAAACTCGCCGGTAGCTTCAGGTTATAAATACTGAATGTGAGGGCACTTGCAATTATCATTGTGTAATCACTACAACTACAACTCAGTCACCAATAATCATTAGACTATATTTCATCAAGAACACACACTGAGGCATATCACAGATTTCAGCAAAAAAAAAAAAAGGCCTTTTGTCCCTGACGTACACTAATGCTTAGTCAAAGAGAGAAATACAAGCCATGGCTATCCATCGTTGGAAGTAGAGTCCTTCGTATGAGAACGGAGACGGTACGCTGTGCCCATTCCTTCCACGGGACAGAAGCGAGCTAATGTTTGTTTGACCTTAATAAAGTCCTGCGCTTTTTGTACAAGTTCAGACAAGAGAAACTGCAGCATCCAGTAGTCTCGTGGTGTTGTATACCCATGAAACAAATGTGCCATCTCAGTGTGGCATCAGATTATGTGTCTGGGGAAAAGCAAAGAGACTTTGAAGGATCTTTAGGGCCTAAAATATCTTTGAGATGATTTCGAAATGATCCCTGCCAAGTTATAAAATCTGTATTTTTCCATTGATCCTATGGCGAGATATGCTATACAGTGGCCTTAAAAAGTACGTGGACACAGTTCATGTGATGAATGGCATCAGTGAGGAAATAACCTCATGCATCCACTAAAAGCGATACCAGTTGACAAAGTAATTGGACGAAATCGCTAGAGAAGATCTAATATCATTATTTTGCAGATTCCACGCATCAAAACTGTTTTAGGGCCATTGTATTTTCATTGATATAATCTACCAGTTTTTATACAATAGTATAACTGAACCGATGTTATACGATTATTGTAATCTGTCAACTTCATATATTTTCTAATAATAGTAAGTAGCTATACAGTTGATTTATGCTGTTGATTAAGGCTGTTATTGATGAGGTCGGTTTAGGGATAAAATCTCTCTTGGGAATAACTCTACCTAAACTTCTACCACGTCTGCTGCATTCATATTTCTACATCTAGTTCATGGCTTACAAAAGTGCAAAAAACTCGCTTGCTATGTGAACCTGACAAAAAGTGTCCAGGGACAAAATAATACTTAGAACATTATTTCTATACAAGATAAATATGGCATGTCACATTTATGAATATATAATTCATATTTGCCTTTACATTTGTCCTCTCGTTGACACTTATCTACACATCTTTATATACAGTATTGGAATATACAGAAGGGATAGTGTGGCACTGCGTTTGAAGCACTTTGGAGGGCATATGAGTGCGGAAAGACAACGGAAAATGCAAGGCAGTGCATTGGAACAGAACCAGTAGTTAATCTCAGTAGTAAACATTATGAAACATTTGCAGGAAAGTGTTTGCAGTGACCCATTTTAGCACAAGCAATGTTTCTGTTTTGCAGGTAAAGGGGTGAGGGATTGAGATTTCCAGGGTTCCCACACTTTCTGACCGATGAATTTTCATGAACAGATTTCCAGGATAAGGATTTTGAAATAGAATTTTATAGAGATTGCAAACTCTCACAAAAAAAAAAGAAATACTTCAGAACAGAAACAAATATACAGACTATAGAAAATTACGTGATTTTTAGAGGGATTTTAAAATTTTCTTTGACGCTATTAAAATGCCCTTTTAGTTTCCATGACAGTGGGAACCCTGGATTTCTTACCTTGCTTCCATGTACTGCATTATATTGTATTGGCTCTTTAAGAAAATACACTTTACTGCAGCAGTTGTCACTGTGTTACTGTATTATGTACGTTTCAGGAAGTTCTGATAATGTTCTGCCACAGATAAACGCACATATCTATCAAAATGTTACAGAAATTGACACCCTGCTAAGCCCCGCCCCCTCCGTTTCTGTTGCCGACTCAGACAAACTTGACTGAATCCACCGCAGGAATGAATTGGACATTTCAGTTTACCATTCTACATGTTCAGGACACATTATTCAATTCACCTCATGCGATTCCCAACTTCTAAGATTTGGAAAAGGGGGGAAAATTTGATCTCTCTTTTGTGAGGCAATATTTACTTTTATATTTATGAATTTTGGCAGACACTTTTATCCAAAGCAACTTGTATTCAGCCCAGCAGGCACAAGACGTCAATATAACGTCAGGTTGACGTTCCGTTTTGGTTGAGAATAAAAATCAGGCTGACGTCAGTATTTGACGCCAATTTGACGTTGACTTAATGTTGGATTTTGGTTACATAACCTAAAACAACAAATATCAATATCAGCTGACGTCAGTATTGGACATCAAATTAACATTGACATTGGACGTCCAATTGACATTGAATTTTGGTCACCTGACATTGCAACCGGAATTTAACCAAATATGTGCCTGCTGGGAAGGTACACATTTACATTTTATCAGTTCTTGCTCTCCCTGGGAATTGAACCCATGACCTTGGCATTGCTAGAGCTGTGCTCTACTGTCTGAGCCATAGGCAACAAGAGTTTAATGTATTCTCTGATAGTTTTAAATGTAATTTTACAAAATTATTTAAACACACAGTCTGTCCATAGATCTACTTTAGAAATGAGCACTTGTCTGATAATATAATGGGCAGCAACAGTTGCTAAGGCCAGATTAGTCAGTAGCACTTTAAGGCGGGACTTAGTGAAAGGTCAACTGAATTGGATTGCTAAAGCAGTGATTAGTGTAGGTTAGAGAGATTGAGAAAGAAAGAAAGAAAGAAAGAAAGAAAGACCTCAGCATTGCAAAATTAGACTTAAACATGCTATATGCCACCAAGTCATCTATAAAGAGCATAGCATGGACCCTGTAGGGAAAACAAAGACGGCCTACTCTCATACCATGAGGGTGTGTCTCAGTTCAAAGCCTCCAGCAAGACAAAGTGTATGAGGTTCCTTTAAAGTCAGCAGACTGCTCCCTATGTGCATTGTATTATAATTGCAGCTCTGATAAGGCAGAAATAAAAACATCCCAATCAGACGAAACCAACAACACGACAACAAAATGAAACAGACAGAATCGTTCAGAGAGAAACAGGAATCGGAACACAAAACTCCAGGTTCCTCCAGTGGCAATTTGAACGAAATCCATTCTGTTGCTTTTTTTATGGCACCTGTTGTGTGGTTGGCGTCTTATCAAGTCTCTCATGAAGTATCCGTGACTGAGGGTTTGGCCAAGGTGGGGTTCCAGTTGGGCCTCAGCAGGAGTGGACGGGTTCTGGGCGAAGCTGGCATGCTGCTGGGTGGGCTCAGGGGTCATAGCGTGGTGCTTTGGCCCTCCTCCTCGGACACGGACTCCCCCTCCGGAGAGCTGACCGCAGCAAAGGAGCTCCGACATGGGAGCACCCTGAACTCGTCCAACAGGCTGTCCAGATTGACGTTGATGGAGGGAATTTCCAAACTGAAGAAATCTGCTATAGGATCATGCAAATGAGAGCGATGGCCACGAAAGTGAAGCGACAAGACAAGTTTACAGTACAGAGAGAAATGATGGAAATGGCGATGATGAGGATGTTGAAAACGACACAAGGAGAGAGAGCAAAAAAGCAAATTCAGTTCCCAGACCACTGTTAGAGGTGAAGTCAGCGAAGGGTGTTGAATGTGTGTTGCAGCAGGAGAGGGGCACATCAGACTGTTTCCTGGCATTCTGCACAGGGATTCTGTTACACTGAGCCATTGGGGAGGAAGGTGAAACATCTGTTTCATTTGAAATGAAACCTGTCCTGCCTCAGCGCAAAATCTCTGCTATGCTCATATAAAATATAAAGTACTACATAAAGCTTTTTGCAGTTTTTCAGAAAGTAACAACAATAGAATCAACAGTTCACCACAATCAGTGCTGGGGAATGTTACTTTAAATAGTAACGCGTTACATGCACTAGTAGCTAATTCGATGACATTGTTACCTTTTATGAAAAGTAACATGATATTTTTGTGTTATTTTGTACAGGTGTCAATTAGCCAAGGCTCTCTGTCTTCTAGAATGGTGGTTTCCTGTTTGCCTTGTAGACATTTTTAGGTAATTTTGCTGTGAAAAGTATTTGTCCCCGACATGATTTGCCCACAACAACAAATATAGCATGAAACCACATTTACGATTGTTTAAATGTCACACAAAGACTGCATAAGTGCTTTTACATCGGAATTACAATTGTTTAAAAACATTCCATGTTTGAAAAAGTACTGCAGTATAACTGTTAAAAGTAACACGTTACTTTCATTGATACTCGACAAGAAATATGTGCGCATAACATTATGTTACTTGTAACGCGTTACCCCCAACACTGACCACAATGAACAAAATACTCCACACATAGACAACAAGATGGGTGCAAATTGAAAATGTGGTAACATTAAGAAACTTGTCAGTGGACTACGTGGATTGGTGGACTGTATCTGATTGTGATGACCTCCCCTGTGTAAGAATGAGATGGACGAGAGATGGTGTAGTCACGACTGTGGGGGGCGGAGAGTTGTACTGTCGTCCTGCGATGGACTCGACTCAAAGAGAGTTTGGTTGGGGTTTACCTGGGTACCTATGTGGTGGTGGGGATATTGGGTGGGGGAATGGATCACGATGTGAGGTCAGGGCCGGAGGTGTTGAGATGGACTTCATAAGCGACGACGTTGGCAAATGTGTGATGTTGCTCGGAAAAGTAAGGCCGTAAGCCATGCATAGACCAGTCTCACACCATGCACAGACTACACTGACAGAATGAAGAAGCCAAGGACAGCCCCGCGACTGGGAGAGAATAACAAAGCCGCAGAAGGAAGTGTTACGGTATGAGACAGAGAGCAAGGTTGCGGTAGAGGCCCCAGATTCAGCCACAGCACCAGGCCAGACGGTGTGAGATGAGGCTATGGCACGGGCACAGCAGGTTCTGGCTTACCCTAAATGTCCCCCTCACACTCAGCCCACACTCAGTCCCTGGCCTCACACAGCTGCAAGGTGCACAACGATGACAGGGGATAAAAGAGTCATACATCAATCAGTGCTCAGGAGAATGACTGACAGACATGCCTCACATGAGAGAACATACAATCAGTGCCATACAGCGGGCCACTAGAATGATACAAAGACCACAGAACCTTACTTTAGAGAAACAGTCTCACACTAAAGCTGAGAAAATAACTATAGGGCTCATCCTGAACTTCAAAGGTGAAGTGTGTAATTCTTTGCATGTTAAAATGCTTCTTTCCAGGTCAGTCTCATGTAGCCAGACTTTTGACTTGCGGCATAAAGTCTGGTCAACATAGCAGTCGGTAACGTGACCACCTGAAGTTCAATTTGTTTGTATTTTGTTGTTTAGAGGCAACTTTATGAGAAAACTTAGTGGTAAATATGACTGCACCTTCAGTCCTGAGAGTTAAATTTAAAGTTAGCAAATCAATTGGATTTGGTGATTTTTGGCAAGCGCTTGCCAAATTTTTCAGTGTGAAAAATTTGAATCTCTTACGAAATCTGTGTGGGAAAATCTTTCAACCTCATGTGTAATTCCTGAAATGTGAATACACATGTACTCCTGAAAGTTGAAACCAAAGCTACCCATAAATTTGAAGTTGACGATTTTCAGCAAGTGCTTGACAATTTTTTTCCCATGTGACCAATTTAAACCCTTTGCGAAATCTGCATCTGGATATCTCTAGCCTGGATATTCCTGATCGCATGGATTCCTATTGAAACGACTGGACCCGTGAAAATTCGCTGAACAATGGTAAATGTGACTGCACCTGTACCCCTAAAAGTTGAAAGTAAAGCTAATCAATCAACTTGGAGTTGATTTTCAGCAAGTTCCTGACAATTCTTTCCATGCAACCAATTTGAATTTCCTATGAAATTTGTGCTTGGGAGAAACAGTTCACACTCACGTGTGATTCCTGATCACTTGGATTCTTGTTGAAATTACTGGATTTCACCTCTAAAAATTCGCTAAACCATGGTAAATATGACCGCACCTTCAATACCTGAAAGTTGAATGTAAAGCTAGTTGAAGATTTAATTGGTGTACTTGCCAATTTATACTCTTTTTTTTTTTTTTTACACCCCAAAGAATGTAAACTCAGTGGCACTTTTAAAACACTGCTTGCTTTGTTTGAGTGGTCCGACACGTCCAACAACTTCTGGCTCAAGCATTGGCATGAAATTTGTGCAAGACTACCTGTCTGTGGTGGAGCAGAGTCTGTGGAAACTCTGTATGGAAAGTCGTTATTTGTACAATTCCACTGGTGGTGCAAGAATTGCACACTTCACTTTGTAGTAAAATATATACAGTATGTCCTTGAGCTTAAAGTGAATTCCCTTTGTTTCCATGTTTTCTTAAGTACCCCTAAAAGTTGAAAGTAAAGCTAAACAATCAACTTGGAGTTGATTTTCAGCAAGTTCCTGACAATTCTTTCCATGCAACCAATTTGAATTTCCTATGAAATTTGTGCTTGGGAGAAACAGTTCACACTCACGTGTGATTCCTGATCACTTGGATTCTTGTTGAAATTACTGGATTTCACCTCTAAAAATTCGCTAAACCATGGTAAATATGACCGCACCTTCAATACCTGAAAGTTGAATGTATTTAAGCATGAATGTACTTAATGATACATTTTTCAGAAATCAAGACTCAATATCTTAAATAATTTTCCTTAATGTAAACAATACACAGTTTTGTTCAAATATTCTTGCTCTAAGAAATACGATCTTTCCAAACTAACAAGGTTTTATTTTCAAGAACTGCATTATTTTAGTCTTTTTCCTCATTATATCAAGAGTTATATCATTCTGATCTTTTAATTTATGTCCCCTAAAACATATCGAATGAATTTTAATTCAGAAATTAAGCTGTAGTCAAGTCACTGTACCTATATTTCTTTTCAAATGCAGCTGCATACCAACATAACACTAATCACTGTAGCAAAACATGCATTTTACAAAAGACTTCACAGTACAATACAGAGCAAATATTGATGTAGTTAGTGATGTATGTCATCACAAAATAACCTTGACCGAATCAGAAACGTGTTATTACCAGATGCATACAGTGATCTGATCGCCCAAGGCTGACATTATACCAGATTTAAAGAGGATTTTATCTGTAGAAAGAATTAAAGTGGAATCCCAGTGGGACGAACCTTTGTGTAAGGTGTGGGGGCTGTGCTCGGCAGAGTGGGGAGACTGGCTGTTGCTCTGCTGACCGCTGACAGGGGGCACTGTTGCTCCTGACGCCTGCACAGCCTTGTGGCCAATCACAGGAGAGAGCTCCTTGCTCTTCAGAGTGCTGGAGAGAGAGACAAACATGACTGCCTGCCATCAATCTGCACCCACTCTATCATTAATGACTAACAGCGTGCAAGGACCCCTCACGCCCCCGTCATCGAAACTAAAAACAGCGACTTAAGTGGTAAATAACATCCTGCTGGTTTGGATCGTGTCTGAATGCACCTTGACATAACATTATTGACATAACTGACGTGGGACTCGAACCCATGGCCATTGTGTTGCTGGCGTCATGCTTTACCAGATGAGCTACAAGAAGGTAAACAAAATGGTGACAAAATAGATGTTACATTTTCGTTGTTGCTTGAACATCCACAACTAGAATCTGCTTTCATGTGGGTGTGATGTGATTTTTTTCCAAAGACATGTGAAGGTGGTTTTACACCGAGTGTTTCTCATGCACGTCAGCAGGAGGGGGATTGAGTGTCCTTGCCCAGCAAACACACACACACACACACACAGTATGTATCTTTAATATAACTGAGCATGTGGAGCCTGTTTTTCACTCTGACAGCTCTATTCAGGCGCCTCTCTGCTAAACTCTGGGGAAGATAAATCTATGTGCACACATGGACACATGAGTCCTCTACATCTATATCCGTGCAGACATGCAGAGAATGATGCTGCAATATCTGCATCTATGTGACTACATTTGGTACGACTCTGCCACATCTATGACTCAATCTCTGCAGTTCCCTGCAATGTTTGAATGAAGGCTCATGAGGGTAGATGGGGAGGGGAACCTGTGCCATTGCAATACACAGTCAACACCATTAGTAAAATGGCTAATATTAGCTCTACTGATGCTAAGCTCTCTAATAAAGATCTTGGATAGATCTTTATTGCACTGATGGTGTCAAGCGATGGGAATTCATGTAATTCCACTGACATTCCTGCAACCTTTCAAACAACCCGGGAGATTGGTGGTCTAAAAAAAGAGCATTCGTATACACAATTCCCACCTCAATTAAATTTATGGCCTACATTGCTGTTTGCAATTTGATTTTGGTAATTGTTTCAGCCTTATGACGATTTACCAGTGCATTTGGCTTTAGAGTTCTCAAATTCAGATGGCTATTAAGTAGGGAACACTTTAATCTTAGTGAAATGATTACATTTTATGTGGACCTGCTGTGTTTCAAAATCTAGTGAGCTGCCTTGTTGTCCTTCTTGTCAGCAGCTACCGAATTGTAACTGAAATGAATATCGTAAATGAGCACCAGCTCTGTAAACCAATGAATTAGAGTTTGTGCTTTTTAGTCAAAAACTTTGCTGAACTATGGTAAATGTGACCATACCTTTAGCTTTGTATATGTTGGTGTACTCCTTAAAGGCTAGCAAAACAAACTTTGAGTAGATATACATTTAAAATGTAGTTTTTGTCTTCAGGGAAAACGAAGTCAGAGACTAAATATAGTGACCTGCACTATCCAAATGTTTGTCCAATTAACTGCTCTCTAGAACAAGAATGTATTTCCTTTTAAAACCATCTATTTCTGATTAGCAAGAGGGAGTAGCTTATCATGGTTCACAGCTAAAGCCCAAAGTATAATATGATGCAAATCCTTAGCGTATGCGCAATGGCAAATGCGTAGCCTCTCAAAGTATACTCCATTTCTTACTGTGCGCAAACACATGCACACTAGAAGGTTTTGCACAGAAACTGAAGTATACATTGGGCTTTAGATGAAGATAGAAAAGCTAAAGCATTTTGGCTACTAACAACAAGTCCCGATGTCCCGTCCCAACTTCCTGGTTTAAACACTTGCAAACTATTTCATGGGGTTTTAAACAATCCCTTACGTAAATTAACCATAGGTTTATTATGGTAAAATTTTAGTAACCATGTTTTTGTCTTTTTTTGGGTGTATTATTGATTACCATTTGTATAACCACAGTTTTACTACAAATACCATGGTTAAACTGTGATAGTGTATAGCAAAACCATGGCTAATTTGTGGTTACCATGATTTAACTATAGAAACCTTGTTTTTTTTGTAGTAAAACCACTGTTAAATTTCATAAGGGATCACTGACATACATTGCCATACAAACACTCCTCAAGCAAAGTGCACAAGAGACTCAACATTCACAGTTCCTCTAATAGAGTGCTGCACGGATAACACATTTTTGCAGGTCATAAAACAGTTCCTATATAGGTTAGTGTATGTTTAAGCTTTTTTACTTCTGACGATAGTAGTGAAGATTATCCCGTAGTAGATAGTAGTGAAGATTATCCTGTAAGAATCATAAGAATCTTTTGTTGATCACAGAGCTAATTTTCTGCAATAAACCAAAAGCCAATGAAAAAACCCTTTCGGGGTTTTGTTGAGGGAACCAGGGTGATGCTAACTTACAAGTTGGCCTACAAAAACATGTCATCACTGCAGCGCTCTATATTGTCAGACATTGTCAGAATGGATGCATTTTAATTAGATGGAATTTCTAAGCAAAGAGTAAATGTAAAGTGGCAATCAGATTATATCATTGCAATTGATTTTGGGAAGTCCTTAATTTTATTTTTCCAAAGCTATCTCATAAGGCCAGAATAAATCTGTTTCCTATTGTTTGGAGGAGTCTTTGTGTTGGGAGAGCGCCTATGATGACTAAAATAGATGCCTAGGTGGGCAGCTCATTAGGTTTTGGAACAGAGCTGGTGTTAATATTCATGCACATCAAACACAACTCTTGACTCAATTTCACAATCAATACATTCATAAGCATAATACATTCATGTCACCATATGCAGCTCCATCAATGTATTTATTTCTACCAGGGTTAAAACTAAAACTGAAACTAAAACCATAAAAAAAAATCATTCATTGAAACAAAATAAATGTTAACGGAAATAAAATATTAAAAAAAAAAAAAGATTTTTTATTTATTTCAGCTAGCTGCCAAAGCAACATTTTAATTCAGTTCAACTTGATGTACTAAAAGAGCTATAACTGAAATAAAAATACATACACATTAACTAAAAGCACAAGAAAATTACAAAACTGAATTTTAACTGAAATTAAAATAAAAGCAGAAAATAAGAACTGATTCAAAATATTAATAAAAGCTATCAATGACAGCACTGATTTCTAGGTGAAGGATCCACTTTCACTAAACGCCAGTAACATCCTCAGTTGCTAGGCAACCTCAGGCTTCCCTGGACAATGAGAATGTTACGGAATCTGCGTGATGGGACTGAAAAAGCAATAACATTACAAAGCAAGTTCCAAAAACAAGATGGAAAAGTACAAGGACAAGGAAGGGTACGGAGGGGGTGGCCGCTCCTCCGCGTGGGACGAATAGACATGTGAGGAATCCGGCCGATTGGGCAACACGTCGTCTGAGCTGCAGATATTGAAAACAATAAAGAGCAAACACAGGAGAGAGAGCTCTGGTCAACTGCACACGCATGACAGCGCAACAGGAAAGTGGATGTTTAGCTCCAGCTGTGGCTCGCTAGCGTTATACAATATTGATAATACTCTCAGGATCCTTTGGTCTGCATGTGTGTCTCAAGCTGGTATGAGCATTTAGCCAGTTTAGTGCGCGGCAATGAGCAACAGGTTTAGCAAACAGCAAGCTTAGCAATGAAAAAACAGGCGCCATCTGACTCCACTGGGAGGAAAAGCACAGTGATGCATTGAAATTAAAAGGAAAACAGAAAATTACACTGAAAATGACCTTGTGTCTGCGCACTGCACCAAGGCAAGAAAAAAAAATCTCTTCGAACAACCAAACGTCAGAGAAAGTTTGGTGAATAGCGCTGAAACCAAGGTCTCTAAGGTCTCTAAATATGGTGAAAACCCAGAGCAGTTAAACACAGACACAAAAACCCTTTCATGGCCTGAAAGAGTGTCGGGGGGGGAGGTAAGCCAGTCAAATCATCAGCCATTGCAAACCCTAAACACAGTGACTGAACCATGGCGTGACCTTCACTTCATTAATGTATGTTTTGCATATGGGCTTATGGGTTTATTATTAGTGAAATTGAATGAATAGGAAGCCACAGCAAGAATGTCTTACATTTCATGGGACCAATCCTACCAAACTGTGATGGTTTAACTACACTAAATGATCATATAGGCCTGTACACACTGCAAAAATGACAACTGCGTTCAAATCCAGAAGTGAATCCTCTAAATTATCGTTTTGGGTGTGAAATGAGAAACATACTGTACGCGCTCTGTGATTTTTTATGGCGCTTAAAAGGATAGTTAGAAGTCATAATTTACTCACCCTCATATGTGACCCTGGACCACAAAACCAGTCATAAGGGTCAATTTTGTGGGTCAATTTGATGTATGGTTTGTTAGGATGGGACAATATTTAGCCGAGATACAACTATTTGAATATCTGGAATCGGAGTGTGCAAAAAAATCTAAATATTGAGAAAATAGCCTTTAAAGTTGTCCAAATGAAGTTCTTAGCAATGCATATTACTCATCAAAAATTAAGTTTTGGTATATTTACGGTAGGAAATTTACAAAATATCTTCATGGAACATGATCTTTACTTAAAGGGGTGGTTGATTGCGATTTCACTTTTTTAATGTTAGTTAGTGTGTAATGTTGCTGTTTGATCATAAACAATATCTGCAAAGTTACGAAGCTGAAAGTTCAATGCAAACGGAGAATGTATTTTTGGCTATTGCTACAAATATACCCCAGCGAGACTGGTTTTGTGCTCCAGGGTCACATATGTTTGAAAATGATTAACAGTTGAAAACAGTAGTAAGAAATTCAGAAAGGTAATCAAAAAGTAACCAGTTTCACTGCTTTAATAAAGTAATTGAAATAGTTACACTACTTATTACATTTTAAATAGGGTAATCTGTAATTAGGTTAATCCAAAGTAACCTTCGCAACACTGCTAATATGCTGCTCATTTCTTATAACCATCAATGTTTTCAGCAGTGAAAATTAATATTTTTGTGGAAACTATGATATATATTTTTTCAAGATTCTTTGATCAAAGTTCAAAAGAACAGAAATGAAAAAGTTTTACTAACCCCAAGCATTCAAACGGTAGTGTACCTCTTTCCCTGAGATCTTCTTGCCTCGCATCAGAAGAAGAGAGACTCGCATGGGCTTTTAATTACATTACAAGAACTAGTTACTGAGTTTGGTTTGGTTTAATGTATATGCGGTTAATTTGGTTGCAGAATGCGGATGTCACACAACATAAGTCTGTGTGTACAATACAGGATGAAGAACTCAAAAGAGGACTGACAATCGTATTTAGCTGCAGTGTGTACATGGCCGTACTGACTGCACTACTGTATTTGTATAAATAATTCTATTTATACATAAAGACAAAAAATACAACATTAGGTAGAACAAGGAAAGCATGAAAGAGCAGAGGAAATGATGTCATTAATACACAAATGCAGGGAAAGCAAGAGTTAATTGCTGAATGGAAAACAATGAGGTCTCAAGTTAGTTGATGCAACAAGTTCTACTGTGAAATGTGTATACAGTACATTGAAATGACAATGGAAAACATGTAGAGGATGATGGGAATCGTGTGTGTTTTTTTTTACCTGCCCCTGTCTCCAGGAGGGGGAGTGGGGATTGGAGATGTGGCCAGCTCACCGGGCTGCTCAGTGATCAGGGTGTCCGCAGGAGAGCCGGGCGGTTGTGCGCTGGGAGGCGTGGATGAGGCTTTGCGGCCCAGTGTAGAGGAACTTTTGCCCTTCACCCACGATGTGTCCATGACTCTGACACCCACACTGCCCACATAAAGACCCACAAACCATCAATCACAACCACTGCAGAAAACACAACTAGATGTACTTTACAGAAACGTTAACCCTCTGATGCATGATGCCAACTAGCCACCTTGAGTGATTATCTTCAACCATTACCCATAATTCTATATGACTGTGCTCTACATCTTAAGTGTTTTTTTTTTTTTTCCAATTTCAAAAAGACTAACAAAGTGGTGAAGGTCATTATTTTGTTAGAGGCCAGGTGTGTAACTCTCTAAATTATGATTATATTATTATAAAACATTTTTTTTTTCTTTATAAAAAGAAAATGTTTTTGTCATTTAATAATTCATGTGTCAGAGAGTTAAAAACACTTTATAGTAACTTGCATCATTACAATCAACATCAATTATTGTAATTGTTACAAGATATAATTAGACAATAGAATATGATTTTGATTCAAATTTTGAATAATACACATCACTGTTCAAAAGTTTAGGGTTGGTAAGTGTTGTTCTTTTTTATGTTTATGAAAGAAGTGTCTTATGTTCACCAAGACTGCATTATTTGATCAAAAATAAAGTACAAACAGTAATTTTGTGAAACATTTCTAGAATTTAAAGTAACTGTTTTCTATTTTAAAGTTTTCAAATGTAATTTATTCCTGTGATGCAAAGCTGAATTTTCAGCATCATTACTCCAGTCTTCAGTGTCAATATGCTGATTTGATGCTCAAAAAACATTTCTGATTATTATCAATGTTGAAAAGAGTCAAGCTGCTTAATATTTCTGTAATATTATTTTTGTAATATTAAAATATATAATTTTTTGTAATATTACAGTATTTATTCGAAATGGAAATCTTTTGTACAATTATAAATGTTTTTTAATGTCACTTTTGATCTATTTAATGTATTCTTGCTTAATAAATCTAATAAATAAACAAACAAATAACCTGACCACAACCCGAAAAAAACTTTTGAACGGTAGTGTTTTTATATTTGAACATACATGCATGACTGTCTTGTTAAGCAATACAGAAATTAAATGATTGTTAATTAGGTTATTAAAGTGTTACCAAAAACAAAGCCACAGTATAACAGAAAAGGTGAACGGTACCTTTGAATTTTCCTAATGCTGCATTAAGTGTGGATAAAATAATGAGTTTAGAGACAACACAGTGAGTTTACATTTAACAGTAATGTCTGTAGAGTAAGCAAAAGTAAATGACATGGGGACAGGGGAGGACAGCTAAATGAGAACTGTGTGGCGAGAGCATGCAGTGTTTGGAAGATCAGGGCCATCCAGAGGTGAGAAAGTGTCAGCCTAAATGAGCAGCTGGCTCTCTTGCCTGCTGCGACAACATTAAGCCTCATTTACTCTAATTGCTTTTACCCCGAGAGCTGTGGACATAAACAATCAGACACTTAGCCTCCCCTTTAACAAAATACATCAGTCCTAAAATACAGTGGATCAGAGTCTCTAATTGTTCTGTAATCTATAAAACTTGTCAGTGCGTTTGAAATGACAGCAGACATCAGGAGCATTTTAACATGAGGAAATGTGAGGGAAACACAGCAATGGCTAGTTGTCATGGAAATATTCATATCGGATTAAGTATGAATGCTTAAAAGCTAAAGCTTCAAGAAAAAAGTTAGTAACTCCAGAAAATGTCATAAAAGTTTTGTTAAAAATTATGTTAAAAAAGTTTTAAAATGCATCATTTTGTAAAAGATGCATGTTTTCGTCACGGGATAAAAAAAAATGTAAAAGGTGAAAAACATCGAATTGCAAGAAAGTAACTAAGAATTTTGACTTTTTTATTGCAATTGCGAGTTTACGCAGAGACGATCCTCCCTATATGATTTAATTTTATGATTTAATTTTAGTTTCGTTTTTTAATTTGGCCAGCGGTTATGAAACATGAATGATCATTTCTTTTAATGCAGTGCGCTGTCGCCCTTTCTACGTAAAAATCTGTCAAATCATGTAATGTGAATGTCGTACAGTCTTACTTGAGACAAAAAAAAACGAGTTGTAAGCGTACCGAGCCATGGAAGACTGGAAGACATGGACTGTTTCTCAAGAACTTTCCGCGAGCGCGGAAATCGCTTGATACCCCACTGCGTAGGGCCCCCAGAAGTCTAGGATCGGCACTGAGCATACATCTCAACTCTAAGTTTATATCTCACACTTCTCATGTTTTTTTCTGAATTCTGACTTTACATCTCACAATTGTGTTTTTTGTTTACGCCACAGAATAAAACAAAAAAAGTCAATTGCGACTTTTAAATCTTAACAATTCAGGCTTTTTTTAAAAAATAATTGTGAGTTTATATCTCACAATTCTGACTTTTATTTTTTTGCAAAATTCTGATTTTAAATCTCATGGTTCTGACTTTTTTCCCTCAGAATTTTGAGTTACCATCTTGCAATTCTTTTTTTTTTGCCATGGAATTAAACATAAAAAAAAAATTTTTAAAAAACGTACATTCAGTTTACATCTCGCAGTTTATATCTTACAATTCTGACTATATATCTCATAACTTTGACTTTATATTTCACAATTCTAACTTCATATCTCAAAATTCTCTGACACAATTCTGAGAACAAAAGACAGAATTGTGAGACATAAACTCAGAATCGCAGGGAAAAAAAATTTAAAATGTGATAAAAAACCGCATTTACATTTTTTTAACCCCGTGGTGGAAACAAGCTTCTATAATTTTCTGACTTTGACTTTTCTCTACAATGTAGCCAAAGCAAAATAAACCTCCCAAATAGTGTACACTGAAAAAAAATTGTAATACTTAAGTGTTTTTTTATCAAAAATATTATCAAAAAATATTACTTAATATCACTGATATTACTTAATATCTCTAAATCAACCTAAATACATGAATACATCATATTTTAGCACTTAGATTAGGTAGACATATAGGCATAAATTGCAGGTCACCATTTTTTTTTTACAGAGTAGGGGAGTGAAATTAACAACGTCTAAAAGTAGTGTGGACATGTTCCCTCCAGTTATAATGGCTGCTATTCTCCTTTCATTAATCATTTCATTACAGCACTTGCAAATATGATTCCACACAGCCTTGTATTTAATATGTGGTAATTTATCAGCATTGTTTGCCAAATATTTGCCAGAACGCAATATTTGTCGTAAGCTAGTCTGGAGTGGGACTCTATCGAACAGAAGTCTGGATCTCCTCCTCCGTATGCGCTATTTTTCCACTTGCTGGAGCATTGCAGGTGTCATGAGTCAGAGCCTGGCACATCTGCCACGTGTCTCTGTCGATAGCGGCAGAAATCCAGCCCCCTCAGTGAAAGATAAGCGAGCCGCGGCCCTCCTTCAATACGCCATCCACGTTACCATAGAGACCGTGGCAGCCCATCAGCCCGAGACCAGTTCTATTCAAATTAGGGCAGATTGTGGGAGTCGCTGAGATGTTCCCGGAGCTCAACAATTGAGAACAAATGAAACTGAAAGGTTACTGGATAACGATGTGACTGATGTCCCGGTCTAAGTGAATTAGTCGCTGAACACATTAGCTATCCGCCGCTGCTAATTGGTTTAAGCGGCACTATCGAACCCTGTCAGTAATAGGCTGTTACTGCAATGATGTTTAATTTAAAAGGATAGTTCACAGGAACGTCTGTTGTCATTTTCTCATGTTGATCCAAACCCATGTGACTTTCTTTCTTCTATGGAACATTAAAGATTAATATACTGCCCTAGAGAAAAATAAATATTTGAAATATATTTATTTCAAGCTAAGTATACTACAAATACATCTACAGTAAATGGTCCACTCATGAGCGAGTCTTCTGAAGTAATAAGACACTTGTGGTCACCCTCATTATTTTGAAAAGTAAAATAAAAATCACTGGATGATCTTGGGGGGAAAATTTAATTGTGTTTTTCTAAATAAATTTGCAATTTAAAAGTTTTTTTTTTTTAAAGCTTCAGATTTGTTGTGCTTGTTTAAAGGGGTTGCACAATTTGGCCAAAACTGTTGTGATTACATATCAGTATGACAAAAAAAAAGAATCATTACACACACACAAACACACTACATACACAGTACATATGAAAATATTACTACTACTACTACTAAAAAATATTATTATATTGGTATTTTTATTAAATAAAAGTATTAAAAATATAAACATTACTATTGTAATATTTTACTGTAAAATAAAAAATTAATTAATTAAGTATTTAAGTAAAATAATATAAAAGTAATTAACATTTACAGTACTCTTGTTTAATTGCAAAACTAACATTTATGGCTGTCTTAATTTTTCAAACGTTAAACCATCAACATTTTATTTCAGCAAAAAAAGCCTCGTCAAAAAGCATCTCTTTTATTGACAAAAATATGACGCATGTCGTGTTCCCAAATGCACATTTTAAGCGACTCAAACTAAGAGCAGATGCATTTACGGTGATCCAAGCTGCTTTGAGAAACTGAAAACACTGGATCGTGAGCTGCTCATGTGTAAATAAACACAGTGCTGTGCTTCACTCTGAAACCCACAGCACATATATCTATTTAATTCATTTGCAGCCTTTTTGATTTGATATTCACACTAAGCCATATTGCGAGCATTGCCAGGATATTCTTCAAAAATGTACCTTTTGTTTCATGGAAAAAAGAAAGTCGTACAGGTTTGGAACGAATGAGTAAATGATGACATTTTTGGGTGAACTGTCCCTTTAAGATTAGAGATGGTATGAGAAGCTAAAGGAAGAGTGTGGGAGGGAAAAGGAAAAGAGGAGAGATGGAGGAGGCAGACAGAGCCAAGAGTACAGAACAACCTACCCATCCTTCTTGTAGAATTCCAGCATCATGTTGTCAGTAGCAACACTGAGTGGGCGTCGGCTCTGGTCATGCTGCAGCTTGCGCTCTGATTGGTCCATATCGGGCGAAGGCATGGAGCTGTAGTTGTAGTTGTGGTTGGTGTGGACCGGGCTACCGTAGCTGCCTGTCAGGTTGAACTCAATATCTAAGAATAGCAAAGACAAATCAGTCCAAATCTCGCAGGAGAACACGCTCGTGTGTATGTGCGAATATGTTTTCACGACTCTTTTTATCGAACCTCCAGGGAAGAACCAGTCAGCGTGCTGGATGATCGGCTCAATGATGCCGACGATTTGCAGGGACATGGTGGTCATCATTTCCGTCATGTTCCTGTGAAGATCAATGACCCATTTGACCTACACATTACAAATGTCAAAATATACAACTACTAGATACATTCAAGGAGTAGTATACCTAAAATTGTAATTCACTTATGTCCATCCAAAACTGAATGACTCTTTCTTTTGTGGAACACAAAAGGTTACATTTTTAACAATCCTCATGTAGTTCTTCTCCATAAAACAATATTTTCACAGTGACCACATCTGTAGAGCTCCAAAAACATTAAATGTGACCCTGGACCACAAAACCAGTCATAAGGGTCAATTTTTTTTAATTGAGATGTATACATCATCTGAAAGCTGAATAAATAAGCTTTCCATTGATGTATGGTTTGTTATGATAGGACAATATTTGGTCGAGATACAACTATTTGAAAATCTGGAATCTGAGGGTGCAAAAAAAATCAAAATACAGAGAAAATCGCCTTTAAAGTTGTCCAAATGAAGTTCTTAGCAATGCATATTACTAATCAAAATTTATGTTTTGATATATTTACAGAAGAACATTTACAAAATATCTTCATGGAACATGATATTTACTTAATATCCTAATGATTTTTTGGCATAAAAGAAAAATCAATAATTCTGACCCATACAATGTATTTTTAGCTGGTTTTGTGATCCAGGGTCACAAATATCAGTCAGTTTTACACAGAAAACCTTAGCATGACTTCAAATGACTTGAATATAGTGCAAAGTCTGTATGGACTTTTTATAGTGTGTTTTTATCATTCTTAAAGCTTGACAGACAAGGTCACTATGAACTGTTGTAGTATGGATTCTTCAAAAATGCTTATTTTTGTATCATTTATATATTATTATAGTAGTCATTATTATCTTGAATTAGCTTTTATTTGTACATTTTTAAATTTAATTTAGCTTAAATAATTGTATGTGCTTCGCAAATTTTTCTTTTTCTTGGTCAATATTTGTATATTACGATTTACTTTATTTTTTGTTTCTGTTTTAGCAATTTTAGCACTTCTTGAACTTCTATTTTTATCATATTCTAAATTGTGTATCTAATATTTATATCTTATTGTACTTTTATTTCAAGAAAATTATTTTTATTAGTTTTAGTTTACAGTAACAACACTGTGCTCCACAGAAGAAAATAAGTCATATGTACAGTACGTAATAACAGAATTTAAATTTTTTCAGTGAACTGTCCCTTTAAATTGCTTTGTGGATTTGCTGCTCTCCACATAAATGTAAGAAATAATCCAAATGGAAGACATGCACTCACCCTTCTGAATGTGTCCACAGCAGGTTGGGTCCAAGAACTATTGCAATATTACCTGGCGTCATTTTATTAGCGTCTTGATGCTCCGTGAGTTTGGCTAAGAACTTAACTAAATATCTGTTTTGAAAAATAAAAATAAAAAATTTTAATCTCAGTTTGACCAAAGGGTTTAGCCCTGCCCTGGCATTCACTCTTACATTTGCTATTCCTGTCGCTGTATATTATCAATATTTCAGTAGGTTTGACAGAAGGCAGGTGCAGTCAAACATCCAAGACCCACAGCATATATCTGGAAACCTTGGCTAGAAGTAAAGACGTGCCAAATGCATAATCCATATGAACAGGCATCCTTATTTTCTTAAACGGAAGCTTTGTTTGAACTTAATCCTGGATTAATGATGTATTATTTATTGTGTGGCTCTTAGTCTTTGGCCAAATCAGTCAAGGCGAAACGAAAGGCTGAATTTGTCTTTGCCAGAGACAGCGTCTGTATATTTGGCACACTAAACAGGTTGGACTGAAGGACATTTCCGAACTCAAAAATATTCTCTGTAGGACTAATGAACTCTGATTATTTCAGAAACATGCCCACTTCCTGTCAGTGAAGGAACTGCTGCTTCGCTCATGATATAACAGAGATTTGACACTCCTCTCTTCTAATGAGCTCTTGCATTCATGACTCATTCAAAGACAAAAGCCTCGAGAGAAATAACAAACAATAAGTAAATAACAAGCGCCACACACCTGAAGTTGTTCAGATTATCTGCTGGTAGTTTCTCACATGTACACAAAAGGTCTTGGAGTCTTTTATCCATATCTTGAATACTAGAGAAAAGACACAGGGAGAGATGCATTAGGTACAGTATACAGAATATGAATAAACTCTTTTTTTTCTCCACAGTGCTATTAACAAACGCAGAAAAAGATAAGCATTCGTCTGTATATTTGGCACACTAAACAGGTTGGACTGAAGGACATTTCCGAACTCAAAAATATTCTCTGTAGGACTAATGAACTCTGATTATTTCAGTAACATGCCCACTTCCTGTCAGTGAAGGAACTGCTGCTTCGCTCATGATATGACAGAGATTTGACACTCCTCTCTTCTAATGAGCTCTTGCATTCATGACTCATTCAAAGACAAAAGCCTCGAGAGAAATAACAAACAATAAGTAAATAACAAGCGCCACACACCTGAAGTTGTTCAGATTATCTGCTGGTAGTTTCTCACATGTACACAAAAGGTCTTGGAGTCTTTTATCCATATCTTGAATACTAGAGAAAAGACACAGGGAGAGATGCATTAGGTACAGTATACAGAATATGAATAAACTCTTTTTTTTCTCCACAGTGCTATTAACAAACGCAGAAAAAGATAAGCATTTGCCTGATTTTACTGACAAATCTTCCACTGTAAATTTAGTGTTAAGTTCACTTACATAAAATTCAGTATAAAAATCTATTACACTAGTAGTTTACTGAGAGAAAGTGAGTTACTTCTAATACATTGACATTAGTATATTTACTTCATAAAGCATACTTGGAAAATATACTTGAACTTTATTTATCTTCTTTTGTAAGAGTTTTAGAATTGACGACTCATATTTGCCTTTATGAAAATTAACCATGGTTTTACTACAAAAAAAACAAAAAAACATGGTTACTAAAAAGCATAGTTAAACCATGGTAACCACAAATTAACCATGGTTTTGCTACATAGTTTAACCATGGTAGTTGTAGTAAAACGTCTCAGGTTACTTATGTAACCATGGTTCCCTGAGTAGGGAACGAGACACTGCGTCCTCTAGGGGTCGCTATGGGGGAACGCCTCGTCGTGACCCGTGTCTGAAGCATACATTGAAAAAACACCAACTCGTTGGCCGGCGACAGCCATGACGTCACTACCGGTGCGACTATAGTATAAATAAGCGCCGGGAGCACCCCTAGAGGACGCAGTTCGAAGTTCCCATGAAAGGGAACTGTGGTTGAACAAAAGGTAACTAATATACCAAAAAGGCATGGTTACTAAACCTTTAATATAATAAAACCATGGTTAATTTTCGTAAAGGTGATTCCAACTGAGTTTAGCATTAGCGCATGTTGCTAAGCTAACATAATACTCTAATAAGCATACAAACAAACAAACAAACACAAATATTAGGATAAGATATTGTAATTCAATTATCTGTAAAGCATACGTGATATTGTAAGAAGGTATCTCAGAAAGCAGCATACTGTTAATTTTCAGTGTCTTAAATGCTATCCACCTTATTTTTCCCGTAAGTGCGGGCGCGGCCATTTGTAAATTGAATGTGTCTGGCTTCCGGTGTCATTCACTTCCAGCTATTTTTAGCTGTACAAAACAGTTTGTTTTGCTGCTTGATATTGCAAACTGTTGTTTCTTACCATGTTATTTTAATTTATTATCTTAATTATGAACACACTGGTTTGTAGTGAAAACAGTTTTACCGTTTACTGCACTTTTGTTATTCTTTTTGTTATTTCCCTACAGAGACTAATGAACCAAAAGTCTCACACATTCACAGAAAACAGCTTCCTTCCACGTTGAAAAATAAGGTGGATAGGTAGACGGCTCACTACACAGAGAGCACATGTAAATCTCCAAGATTTCAGTTACAGAGGGCTTCATCTGCAAAACATCTGTTGTGTACAAACAGCTGATATACATCTTTAAAAAAGCAGTTTTACATATATTCTAAGTCATAAACATCTTTTCTAGATGTCTACAGCTGGTCATAGCTGGTTTAGCAGGCTACACTGTAAAAAAAAAATTGGTGACATTTACGGTAAAATACCGGCAGCTGTGGTTGCCAGAACTTCACCGTAAAAAATATGGTAGCAACATTTTAGGTTTTACAGACTTAACTTAAATTCACAATAAAATACCGTATTTCATTAACTGATGTTAATAAACCAACATATTGAAGGGTTAATATCTGTTTTGTGCCATTGTAATGCACTGATAACCACCAAAAACTGGTGGTGATGAAAAAGTCACATGATGAACCAAAGCTCATCTCAAACAGCTTTTCTAGAGCTGAGGAGGGCAATACTTATACAGTATATAGAAGGTGCACAGTGTCATTCACACAAACACTAAACCCCATCATGGTGACACACATGACACTGAAATAATGCAATAAACATTAATTTAATAACATTAGATGTAAGATTAAACCCTAATGTACACAACTGATAAGAAAAAAAACTAAGAA
>NW_015650001.1:1537170-1550772 GCF_001515625.1 Sinocyclocheilus rhinocerous
TTTTCACTGTAAATTATACAATTACTTTTTCTTTTTCACTTCCAAAAACCGTATTTTTAACAGTATTTTACTGTAAAATTACATTAAATGTAATTACATTTATTCACCTTATATAGTATGGAAACTTACTGTTAACCAGTTAACAGGTTTTTACTGTAGCATTTTTACAGTCTTTTACTGTTAAAATCACAATCATTTTTTACAGTGTAGTTTTAGAAAGGTTTTGACCACTTTCTGGTCTAACCAGCTAAAACCAGTTGAACACGAAGCTTGGCCATCCTGGGAGATGTATTTTAGCTGTTTTTTAGCACAGGAAATGTCTTAGAAACATACTGCACATGAGCAAACACTTTAAAAATACATCTTCCAGATGAAAACGCACATCAAATAGATGTTACTGTGATGTACATTTACTAACAGGGTGTGTTTTGGAATTGAGCAAAGGTGAAATCTGAAAATGGCAAATGGTAATGGAGTGTGTGTTGGGGTAGACTATCGATACTTACTTTGAAGCTTGAATCCATTCATCATAGAGTTCAAAGGTCATTAGAGGTTCAGGAAGTTCACGAAGATAAGACTTCAAGGCTCCTGAGGGAAGCAGATGATGAAGGAAAGAGGTCAGAGGGAAGGAGAGAGGCAGGGGCACGGTGAAAGAGTGATAGGACGTGACTGGAGGTGTGATATTCTCTGCCTGAAATACTAAAGGGAAGCCTGACAAATGAGCTGTCAAAAGCCACAATCAGCGTGTAGCGCCTGTCAGCTGTGGCCCCCTACCTGACGGCTACTAGGTTACGCTTCAGGCCCAGAGTAATGAGATCAAATTAACCTGGGACAGAATTTAATGCCAACTGCCGTGGGGTCTGAGATTTTGTAGCTGCGATCCACTAAAAGGACACTGCGGGTAGATCAGTGGACATTTTAAAAGCTAAGAGAGAGGCAGATGCTCACCTGCGATGGCATGTGGGTCGGCCGAGTACTCCTGCACATCCATGACCCCGCAGTCCAGTGATGCCTTCAGTTTCTTCAGCTTGGAGGCCGAGGGGGCCACCCGAAATAAACCCTAAAATGACAGGAAGAGTAAAGTTAGACCTTATTGGCCATAAAATCCCAAGCCCTGTTCCAAATGGCAACCTTGGCCCTCGTGGTTTACTTTTTAGTTTTTTGCAATAGACCTGTGGTTTTTAACCTGGAGGCCGGGGCCCACTAGGGGGTCTCAGGAAATTTCCAATAGGGTCTCAAGATAGCTAAAAAATATTTAAAATAATAAATACTCTGTAATTAATTTTTATATAAAAGTATATTTTCCAAGTGTGTTTTATGTAATAAGTACACTAATATCAATGCACTATACTTATACTTATAGTATATATATATATATATATATGTGACGAGCGTCCCGAAGCTTCATCAGCGTCGCCCTGGAAACAAGCGAGGAGCACCTGATACATACACCCTCTTAATTAGCTAAATTATTACTCGTATATTAAAATAATCAAACTGTAACCTAAATTAGTATAAACTGAATTAGATTTTAATGTATTTCTTATAAAATATGTATTATAATAATATATTGTAACATAAAATATTAATTTTTTTTTATAATAATATATTGTAACATAAAATAATAAAATATTAATTTTTTTCACCTCATTAACTGTTTTAATCGAAGAACACAGAGTTCTTAATTTCTGAAAAAAAAAAAAAAAAAAACGAATTGTGAGTAATTTAATAACTTTGTATAGTTAATACAGACTTCATGAATGACATGCAAAGCAGCCAATCTTGATTAGTTTGTGTCATTTATGGGAATTTAAATAATTCAACAAAGGGAAGTATTCAGCAATATTAAAATATTAATACAACTATTTGATCAGTGAATGGACTGTAGGTGGGACGTTCCACATGATGCTGAGACTATAAAAATCCTGGTCAATGCTACTATAATTGGACTTGATCAACACAAGGATCTTTCCAGATCATTTCAGGTTATCTACAGCATAATGTCTATGAACGGCATCTGTGACATGCTGTTGATTACCACAGACAATAATTTCCACTCATCCCTCAGTTTGTAGAAAAAAAACAGCATTTCCAGGTATAAATAAGCCATGCTGTGTTATTTCTCAGCAGTCTCGCACCTCTTCCTGCATGCCACATTCGAGCAGCATGGTGACGCACGCTTCGATAGGAAATGCAATCTCCCTGCCACTGATGGCTAGATGTTCCTCTAGGGCCTTTCCATACGATGGCTTCTCTATCCAGGCCTCTGAAACACACCATGATGGACATTAAAATGCAGTCTCCAAAAAGCAACAGAAATAAGTTTACTTACAGACCCACACACACACACACACACACACTTGAAAGCCACCACTTAACCAAACTTGTACGCTCAGACATTAAAGTGGAAGTGGAGAGTCTCACCCTGGTGAGCTTTGATCTGTGGCAGCACACTCTGCAGAATCTCCAAAGACTTCCTGTGATACTCCGCCTGAACCTCTATGAGCTACAGCAAGAACAATAAGAGGACACACACATGTTGTAAGCCAATCCAACTAAAATTACACACTTCACCTTTAGTGCCCAGAGGTACTTGCCGTTTGAAAGTAGTTTGCATAGTCTATTTCTTTGGCCACAAAGTTGTACATGTCCGCTGATAACTGGTCCTACAGAGAGGAAGACATGTAGGTCTACATTATCACAAATATTTCAATTTTTTTAATTAAAAAAGGAAGAACATTTTAAGTTGAAGATTATTAGGTAAGAGTAACATGCTAATTTTGCCTCGCATTTGTTTAAGTTTTTAATGAAATGCGGAAGAAAGAGTTGTCGTCACCCTGCAGATCTCCATCCGATTGGCCGTCTCCTCCATTTCCTCTCTAAAGGAATCAGCCTTAGCTCCGCCCTGCTGCACATTACTAGGGTGACTTGAAGATTTGGACGACTGTTGCCACCTAGAGGTCAGGAGGACCAATGACGCTGTCAGAGCACAATGTGGGCAATGCAGAAGAATCAAGGACAGACATCAACAGCAATTTTGCTCATAGTTCGTACCGTGTCCTTGCAGAATCCATGTCCAGGACGAGTTTGGCTAAATGTTTTCGCTGTTTCTGAATGTTCGGAATTTCCACCTAAACAGCAAACCATGTCCACATGAGAAGAATTAAGCAATACAACTTTCATGCACAAAAATTGTAAGCATTTAGGGATTAGCTTCTAACCTTGTAAAGTTCACTGTATCATATTTAATACACAAAGGCCTCTAAATTATCAAAATAAAATATCAAAACTTTGCTTCAAACCTGCTGCATATAGCCCTATGTTTTCCCCCATAATAAAAACTACATAGCATTGATCAAAAAAATAAGCATTTAAATTACTATATTATTGGGAGATACAGAGTGTTTATATGTTTATACATTTATACATGTTTATACATTTATGTTTATATGCATTTTATGTAAGTAGTCTGTTTTCAGTGTTGGGGAGTAACTAGTTACATGTAACAGAGTTATGTAATTTAATTACAAAATTAATGTTAGTTACTTGTGAAATTATTAATGATTACAAGGGAGGTTACATCTGAATATTTTCACACACATACAAATATCTTTCCAAAATTGCACTGACTGCTCTAAAATATGAGACACCAATGTTTCATAGGACACATGCTTCTTTGATTTGAAAATGAATTACAATTGAAAACGTTCATTATAAGTAATCAAAAAGTAATCAAATATAATCAGTTACATTAATAAAGTAATTGAAATAGTTACACTACTTATTACATTTCAAATAGGGGAACTTGTAATCTGTAACCTATTACATTTCCAAAGTAACCTTCACAACGCTGTCTGTTATACTGTTACCAAGAGCTCACTGACTTATATTGCTTTCATCTTTCATTTTGGCCATATAAATATCAGCAGCTGCACCAAATTTTATTAATTATGTTTTTTGCTCAGCCTGGGCCTCTGAATAAAACAGGTGTTTTTTCCTCCTCAATGTAAAGCTCCATATTCTTCTGTATCATACTACACCATTGAAGCCTGATGTATCAAATATGATACTCAATTTTTAAAAAAATAGCTTATTCTCACTATTATTTCACATGTCAGGTACTAAATGGTTAGATGCAGATGAAAAAGGATGCAATATGTGTATTACAGTGTAACTTTGACAGGAAAAACACGCTCACCTCAGCCAGCACATACAGAGGCTCCACAACATCTCTTTCAATCTGTAACTCAAAGACGAGCAGCTCTTGAGCCAACTTCTCCTCTGACTCACCACAGAGATTCAGCATCTTACTGCAGATGGAGACCACAGGTTTGTCAATGCAGTCAACCAAACCAGGGCTGCATCCTAATCACAAACTTCTCAGTGAATGTCACGAAAGATCTTAAGAGCTTAAATGTGACCAATAACTACCCATATATTTTGATGTTGACGTCAAAGGGTGTGTACCTAATCAAACTCTGTATATTTGGTGCTACTTCATCTGCCACTTGGTAGAAACTATCCAAATTAATTTAGTGCAAACCAATGCAGGTTGCATGGCAAGAGACATTTAGAAAACAAACACTGACCACAAGAAGTTTGAATAGGGTTTATCAGGTTAACACGATCCCAACAGCCCCTGCTGGTAGGTTGTGGTAATTACACCACCTGGCTGAAAAAAGAAACGGTTAAACTAGAAGGGATAATCTCGCTGGATGGACAGGAAGAAAGTGAAAGAAAACTATTAAATTGACAGTAAAGAAGACAACTAACGAACTAATCAGCCTACATTGTGGCAAAGTCTTTTTAACCAAAATCTCACCAGATGGACTGGAAAAAATGAAACGGACAGTGAAGAAGACAACTAGTGAACTAGATTTTGCAAGACTTGCATCACTTCTGCCCGTAGTTTTATCCCTTTCTAGCCATCACCAAAAAAAAAAAAAAATACATCTTTCTTTTTCTTCACTGGGTTTACTGGCAGGTTACAAACCAACTTAAGTAGATGCATACCGCCACCTATTGTGCTGGATGACAACTGGATGGAATTGTGCTGGATGGAAACAGTTTTTCCTACTGTGTTGCATAAAATATTAAACAAATTTTGTGTCTTAAGATAATTCCTATGAATTCAAGTCAAAGTCAATAAATTCAAGACTCTTGACAAGACGAATAAAATAACATACAATTTTGTGCAGACTACACTTTTATTTGTCAGCCTATCTCTCTTTCTTTCAGTAGCGGAAATTTAAATGTGAGATTCTGGAAACGAGATCTAAATTTAGCGGGAACCCATAATAAAATAATAACTGAAAATTATTCTAAGTGGACAGCGGGTGAACAAAGAGTGAATATATAGCGGGAGCGGGTGGGGTGCGGAATAGAACCCTGCGGGAGTGGGCGGGAGCAGGGCTAAAAAACAGTCCCGCGCAGACCTCTATCTTACAGGTTTGGAACGACATGAGGGTGAGTAAATTAATGACAGAATTTTCATTTTTGGGGTGAACTATCCCTTTAAGGATGATTTGTTGTATCCTATAAGTTCACTGTTTCAAATAACTTTAATAACATATTATAATTTTACCTGCTTCTGGTGATTTTGTGGAATATTTTGTATTTTATGTAGATATTGTCCAGTCTGACAGTGGTCTTATTGTTAACTAAAATTAAAACTAAAACAAAATTTTTTTTTAAATAAAGCTGAAATAAAATGAATAATATAAATCTAATAAACATTATACGAACAAATTTATATAATTAAATAAAAAAAATGAATGTTGCAACAACCACAAATAAAATTATTTTTTAAATAAAAATAAAGCTAAATAGAAATGCACACACACACACACACAAAAATATATATATATACATATATTGCAAGCTCGAATTACATGCTTCCGTTCTGATTTTTCTTTGTGCAATTGCTAAATTTGTCTTGCCCAATCTAAGTGATTGATTCACCCTTTTGTCTGCCTTTTCTGTCTGAATCGGTATTATAATACAATTCAGTATTTTTGCTAAAATATTACATCAGTTTGTGTGAAATGAGTGAAGTGATATCACTGAATCTGAACATATCACAGCTTTTTGGCATCACTTCCTCAGCTCAACCTGGAGCCATTTGTATTGCCATTTTTTAGTGTACACTGACGTCCCATCTGTTAATTTCCCACATCTTCCCTTTTTTAATTTTAAGACTTTTACTTGGAAGCAAAATCACATTCTGGAAGACAAGAAAAAATATCTGCCAAAGGGGGAAAAAAAGTAAAGTTTTTAGAAAAATTATGTAAGTCACAAGTCTTGTGTTTTCCGAAAAATTTGTCAAAATTAAATTTACGCTTAAAATAAGAAAAAGCATTTGTGGTGTAGGCTAAGAAAATAAACTTAATTCAAAGTGAAAACTTACAAGGAAATGTATCTTGATTTAAGAATGTTTAGGTATTTGTACTGGAAAACAAAAGCAAACACTGAGAAAATACTAAGAAAAATACTTTTTGCAATGTGGGTTTAAAAGCATAATTCTCCATTGATGCCCATTCGATTGTAAATTATGATGCAGCCCAAGGTAAACAGTTTGAAAAATCTGTTTAGACATCAAAATACAAAGACAAACTCACCCAAGAAGAGAGTCGTCTCCTAACACAGCCGCTCCCTCCACCATACATTGAGCAAGTATCGTCAGGGGCAACTTTTTCTGCTTAGGAAAAACCACAATCAAGCTGTTATGAGTGTAATTAATTTCAGTGCAGAAAACAGGAGTGTGAGGTGTGAGAGCTGATGTACCGAGGGAGATTTGACTGATCTCTTTTCTAAATCGGTGCCTTGTTGTCCCTGCAGACAGGCGGCCAGCTTCTTATGTGTACTATGAGAGACCTGCTTTACCAGGTCTAAACGCTTCTCCACCTGAATGCAAAATAAACACATGTGAAGCATATGAGCAGTGCAGTAGAAATAAGAGTAGATTAGAGCAGTAGGTAAATATATACAGCTTGTGTTTACACTGATCTGATTTCATCTCACCTGCAGCAGGTCTTCACTCAGTACCTCTGTTTTTTCTGCCCTGTAATATCAGAGAGAAGAGGCATTTAGGTGTTGCGCTAGCTAGTTTTGCTTTATATGCAAAAACGCATGCTCCGCAGATTTTTTAATGGATTTGGACAGCAACCTGTCCAAATCCATCATAAATTGTGATAATTTGGATTGTAAAGTCAGTTAAAAATAAAATAAAAAAGTTGTATTGTAAGTTAAATGACATTATCCTATACTACAGGCCAGGGTCAGTATGTCTTTGTCTAAGAAATTATTTCAACTATTTCAAATAAATGCTTCTGTTGAACTTTCTATTTATCAAAGAATCCTGAAAAATGCATCACTGTTTCATCACTGATACTAATAATAATAATAATTGTTTCTTGACCATCAAATTATCATATTAGAATGATTTCTGAAGGATCATGCGACACTGAAGACTGTAGTAATGATGCTGGAAATTCAGCTTTGAAGAAATAACAGAAATAAGTTACAATTTAAAACATATTCAAATAGAAAACAGCTATTTTGAAATGCAATAATATTACACAATATTACTGTTTTACTGTATTTTTGATCAAATAAATGCAGTCTTGGTAAACATAAAAGACTCAAAAACAATAAACGGTAGAGTATGTATACATTTTCTTTGTCCAATTGACTCATACTGGACTCAAATGTCAACAAAACTTCAATTTAGATAGATAGATATATCAACAGTGTCTTTGCTGTTGACCTTCAAAGATCGAGAAAGAAGGGCTTTTACATTTGCCAAAAAATAGAACTTTATTTATATCAAAAATAAACAAGCAAGCCAGGCCAGAAGAGAAATACTAACGCAAAAGTAACGTAACGCAACACATTACTTTCCATAAAAGTAACTAAGTAACTTAATAGGCTACATCTTTAACTTCTAAAAGAAACTACAAACTACTAAGCACCAGGTACTAAAACAAAATTATAAATATACAGTTCAGTCATGAAACTCTAGATGGCGCATTCTGACGGGGTGTTAACGTAACTGATGATATTCAGAGAGTTAAACGACTTGGGACAAGCTGATTGGTTCATGCTGCATATGCAGCCAATGAGCTTACTGCCTTACATTTATATGGCTGGCTAGCATTCACTTGAGATTCCTGCAGCGCGCTTTCAGAGTTTCTCTGAAACCCTCCACCTTCCCCAGCTCCACCTGTATAGATCTGCTACGGGTTATTTTATATGCTATTTGTGCAGCAGCCGTATGGCTTAAATACTCATGGCACCGTATCGCCATATGCATTGGCAGTAGCAAGTTCCTGTACTTGCTTGCAGCAGCAGCAATAATCTACAACTACCGCAATAACCAACAGCAGCAGCAATTCAGCAGCAGCGTAGCAGATCTGTTCCGCCAAGACCAAATACATTAACGTTGTCATATACACCACCATGCTAAAATCTTCAGAGAGTTGTCATGATTGAACTGGTTCTTCCCTCATTAACATTCTATCATTTGATACCAGACCATTAAATTAATCTTGCCTGAATACTGAGAATAGCATAAGAATAACATCTCAACAGTTCCTATAGAACGAGCTGACTGAGAGTTACTTTGAGCAATTCAAACTGGGGAGAGGAACTTTTCACAAATGAGTGGAGTCGACTCCGCCTCCTCCAGCTCACATACTTTCATGAGCTATGAAAATCAATAAAAACAACTTTCACAATCCCCTATGAATGCGCCATATTGAACTCTGGCCATTACATGTTCATAATGAATCACAGCGAGGATGCAGAGCAGGTTCTGTTTCTGCTGATCCTCAGATAAGCAGCATGACCCATATGGCGCTCACATACATACAGAAGAGCAGGTTGCCATGGAAGCAAATGCCAAATGCGAATGAAAATAGACACCAGCACATCTCCTTCCCATCCACGATGACTGTGACTTGTTAAAGTGTAAAAGAGGGTCTTGATGTAGAAAGAGGTGCATTTTATATCTAAGACAGAGACAGCAGCGTGCATGTTTTTTTTTAAAAAAGAGACAATTTTAGAACAATGATGTAATTTGCAAGAATTTACAAGGTTGGAAAACTGAATCTCTGCTATGCTATAATTACGTATACAAGTACTATAAATAAATACTAAATTACACTATAATATCTCATTAAGTAAAACCATTTTGTTACTTGAAATAAAATAAAATATATAAAAAACTTTTTAAATTTTCTTTTAGTTAAATAAAAATAATAAAAACTATATAAACACACACAAAAAAAACTAATGGAAATAACAAAAACACACAACAAAATTAAAAAAATTTTAAAATGAAAATGAAAATATAAAAATAACCTAATTCAAAGTACAAAAAAACTATAATGAATGTTATAATATTATGCTGTGAATATTAAAAAAACAATATTGTAATTATTTCTTAACATTTTAAAAACATTTTAACATTTTAAATAGAAAAGGTGTGGAAAAGCACTTCAGTTTGCATAACTGATAAAAATGTACGCCTTTAATGCAGTGTATATTTTTGAAGATTAAGGCATCTGTTAAATGCTTAAATGTAAATCTGACATAAAATACCTCAAAAAAATGTCTGTGCCGTTATCTTTAATGATGAAATATGTGGGCATATTGACCCACAAACATGATAATCATAATATAAATTGTGTACGCACAGTACACAACACATCCGAGACAACACTTTTGCAGGCATTTTCATGACCCTAAACAAGAAAAAGTCACAAAATTTCAAGAAAAGCATCATAGGTTAACCAGTATTTCCAAAAACACAAAAACCAAAATGTGTCAAACTGACCTGCAACATAATCTTGCATTTCTGCAACAGTGAGAAAAATCATATTTACAGAAGTTCATATTGTTTGGCCATTCATCAAATATTTATTTGGAAGACCGCTAAATTTGATCCAAAATTAGTTAAATCAACATTTTAAATTAGATATTTATTTATAATTATTTCATATTTAATATAACATGTATTTAATATTTAAAGGGATACTCCACCCCAAAATGAAAATTTTGTCATTAATCAATTACCCCCATGTTGTTCCAAACCCGTAAAAGCTTTGTTCGTCTTCAGAACACAATTTAAGATATTTTGGATGAAAACCGGGAGGCTTGTGACTGTCCCATTGACTGCCAAGTACATTACACTGTCAAGGTCCAGAAAAGTATGAAAGACATCGTCAGAACAGTCCATCTGACATCAGTGGTTCAACCGTAACGTTATGAAGCGACGAGAATACTTTTTGTACGCGAAGAAAACAAAAAATAACGACTTTATTCAACAATTCGTCTCCTCTATGTCTCTCCGCATCACTGTAGCGCCATTTTGGAGAATATCCGCTGAACGCAAGCAGCGTACGCTATTCTTTGTTAAAAACAAAGCTTTTACGGGTTTGGAACGACATGGGGGTAATTGATTAATGACAAAATTTTAATTTTGGGGTGGAGTATCCCTTTAACTAAATTATATTTTTATTAATTAAACAGATAAACTGTTTTAGGTTTAAGCCATATTTAGAATATTTCTTTCTTTTTCATTCAGCTTCACTGCATGGGGTCTCTGAAGGTTAAAAAAGGTCATGCGTGACTTTTGAAAGTCTAAAGCCTTGAAATATTCCCTTCACTCCCATTTTGCACATTTTATCAGCAATTAATAATTAAAAGACTATCATCCAAACAACAGTTTTCGATTTCATCTTTGCCCTTACTAAAATCAGTATGCTGGTTTTCCTTCTGTTGGTGACTCATCACTCAGTCTGTTTGTTCACATTGAAGACAACATGAAACAGACCCTACTGACTTGCCATAGAAATGTCCCTAGTCTTATTGTGTATGACTCATCGGTAAACATTATTATATAGCGAAAAAAGTGTTTGATTTCATAATCTTTCATTTAAAGTCTCTGCAATGTCTATGTTTCTTCTACTGACGTAACCAAGTCCGTGCAAGAAAAATAATAAATATATAATGTACAGTTCCGACTCTATTGTGATTAGCCATTTAAACTAGCCAATATGTGAGCAGACATACTACATTAATAAAACAAGATGCTACACCGCATGCCAATCATACACAGCCTACAGTTAATTCACTTATTAAATCTCTCACATTTCACTATTTATTAAACAGCAGTGTTTTTGTTGCCATAAAATGACTGTAATGCACAGACTCTACAACAAAATCAGTGTTATGAAATTCTCCCTCTCCTGTTTTTGAGCAGCAGTATCCTCCTGTTTCAGGTCGATTGATTAAAAAAAGAAAAGAAAACAAAACCCAGGCTGCCTACAACAGATGCTTCGAGCTGAACCGCTCTCCGACACTGCAAATTTCCCAAGGCAAAGACAAAAACAAACAAGCGGCCTGGCAGAGGAGAACAGATGATGCATGTGAATGACCTAGTGCTCCGTGAGACAGGCCTGCTGGGGCCGGGCCAGAGATGAGGCACTGACCGGGGACTTGAGAGCCCAGAGAGTCCCGCGCACATCTACTCGGCCCGTCAGGAGACTCAATAAAGCTCTCCTCCTGTCACTCTTCAGCATGACTCACGGGCAGCAGGACAACTCTCAAAGATGGCAATTAGTCTTGAAGAGGTGTTTCTTTTTATTACGGTGGTTGCAAGGCTGCACTGCGTAGATATTTCCCATTCCTCAGTATTAAACTTCTGAAATTAATTCAGCGCTAAACATACAGATCATTTCGGCCTAAAGTGGGCTGCGCTCTTTAAAAACTTTTGAAGACATTTAACAATTCTAATCTTCCATTAGCTTTACGGAATGTTTGGCATTCATAGGGCTTTCGCCAGCGCAAACCCTCATTTGGCGTTAAAAACTACTGTCAGGATTTACTAAAGACACGCAATGGGAAATTAGCACTGAAAAGGCGTGGACACGGTTATTTTTGCGAGTCACGTTACTGAATATGCATTTGTAGGAGTTTCCCTTTTGATCGGTAAATTTATGGGATGAGAGTATTGAAATGAATCACGCAACACGATTTACTAAGATTTGCGCTCGTCAATTCACTGGTATTTGCGACATTATTTAATGCCCAAAAAAGCATGGCTAAAAGCAGGTGGTAATTTGCGCTGCGCTTGGTAGATTGCGCTGGTCATTATGGAAATGATCTGCCTGCGTCTGTTCTTTAATGTGCACATTGTAAGTAAATCACCCGCAGAATTTTCCCCTCCCATTGGCGCTTTTATGGAATAGCGCTCTAACGCTAATTTGCCCTGTTTAGTAAATCTGGCCCATAATTTCTTCGGACATTCCCGGAGGGAAATGACGTCATGGCAGTGCTGATTGGCTGAAGTCATCACAAGAAAATAAATGGAAATTTTTGAAAAGCTTTCATTGGATATAGATGCTTTTTGCTGCCGAAAAGTGTAGCTGTCACTAACTGCCCATGATAACCAGTCTAGGGTTGCAAAGGGGTGGACAATTTCCAGTAAATTTCTGGAAACTTTCCCAAAATTTCTGGAATATTCCAAAAAAAAAAAAATCCTGGAAAGTTTCCAAAATTTCTGGAATATTTCCGAAATTTACTGGAAATTTTCCACCTTTTTGCAACCCTAAAACAGTCAAACCCTGAACCCTTGACTGACACTAGAGGTCTTCACAGTCCGGTCCGCTTGAATCTGAAAACCCAAGGTCTGCCTGAGACCCATGCAGGTTCATATCCAGAACATTGACAAGTGTCTCGGCCACGGGTTGAAAACAACACAATCTTACGGAAACTCATATCTATTTCACATTTTGCCGAAACAGTGGTTGATGTGTATGAATTTTTCAGATTCCATTCGTACATTTTCATACGACCTGCTTAAAGGGGGGGGGTACAATGCTGTTTCATGCATTCAGAGTTGTTTACACTGTTAAAGAGTCGGATTCTCATGCTAAGCATGGACAAAATTTCAAAAAACAATTTGGACGTATGACGGAGTATTTCTGTGCTAAAAATCTTACTTCCGGGTTCGTACAAGTTTCGGAGAGTTTTTTTTCGATCGTGGCTCTTCATGACGTAAACGAGGGTGGAACTCCTTATATGGGCATTTCTCCCGGAAGAGCACGCCCACGCACGCATCGACCAGAGCGAGAGCGAGATCGCGCCCATCAAGGAGAACAGCGCTGCACGGGACTCTCTCGGGAAGAATGTCTCCAATGAAGTGTGTTTTTGGTTGTAAGAGAAAGATAACTTTGTTCAGCTTCCTAAAGAACCCAACCTTATGTAAACACAGTGGATGCAGTTTGTTTTTCCGGAGCAGCAACGCAGTTTCACAAATGTGTTTGTTGACGAACGTTTTATAAACAAGGCCCAGTTGGACGCTGGATTAGCACATCGTTTGATACTGAAGGATGGAGCGGTCCCAGCTATAAAGGACTGGATTGGTAATCGGGCATACCGGGCATTTTCCCGTTGGGCCGACACACTTAAGGGGCCGACAGAATGTTTTTTTGCCGAAAACCATCACGCAGGGACAGCGAGCAGCCAGTGGCCCATTGGTTTGTCTCCTGTATTGACAGCGTAAACATCCAATCACAATGCGCTATAGATGGAGCGATG
>NW_015650001.1:1550864-1551984 GCF_001515625.1 Sinocyclocheilus rhinocerous
AGTAAAAATATTTCACAATATTACTGCTTTTGCTGTATTTTGGATCAAATAAATGCAGGCTTGGTGAGCAGAAGAGAATTCTTTAAAAAACATTAAAAATCTTACTGTTCAAAAACTTTTGACTGGTATAGTGTATATATAGATATATATATATATTGAAGTGGTGATGGGCCGCCTGGACCAAAAAATGCCAGGGCCGATTTTTTGTCCCAGTCCAGCCCTGTCTATAGGTACTCAAGATTAACATGAGATTGGGTTAAACTGTGTGTGTTATGTCCCCTTTAAGCCCCACTAACAGAGATGGGGTAGGGGGTGGAGCTTCATGCTTACTTTTTTCCTAAAAAATAATTTTCATTTTTGTACAAATCACATTGTATGAATTTACCAGATAATGCCATAAAATAGTTATGTTTTCTCGTGAGATCAGGTTGGTTGAGACTGCTATTAAAAGCCTCAGGTAAATTCAAATAAAGGTGCTTTACCAAATTGACTTAAAAAGCCCTGAATTCCTATTAAAAAAGCCACATTTTCATTACTCTTTTAAGGCATTTAACAATATTTTATTAAAACAAATGCATATTTAGCAATGCTATGACAATGTTACTACGGTATATCTCTGCCTCTCTGTTCTCTGATTTCATATAAATCATGGAAAGCCGCATCCGAATTACTCGATTAATCGTTTTATCAATTAAATACTTGACAGATTAATTTGATCAATTACTAAACTAATTGTTACTCTAATTGCAGCCCTAATTGTTGCCATACATCAATTATCCTAAACATATATATATAAAATATTAATTAGATATCAAATATCCTGAGCAACAGGTTTATTGGATATAAAAATCTGTTTTTTTTATATCCAATTTATTGATTAATAAAAGAAATGTTTGGCAGATGAATTGAATCAATTACACTAATTGTTGCCATATATCTATTATAGAAAACCACCTAAATCCAGCTGATGTAAAACTAGCTCAACTAAATCAAATGAACAAAAATTAAGTATATTTTCATGTTGTTTTCTCTCAAAATAAACAATTTGCAAAAAAAAACAAAAAAAAACAAAAAAAACAAATATATATATATATATATATATATATATATATGTGTGTGT
>NW_015650001.1:1551994-1583515 GCF_001515625.1 Sinocyclocheilus rhinocerous
ATATATATACATATTCTCCAACATTTTTGACATACACAAACAACACATAATCTGGCAACATGGATTAACAAAACGTAGATAACAAGAGATGTTACGAAGAAGAATCAGAGAATGTAGGTAGAAGAATTAGCATACTTTTAAATCTACACCTCCTGTGGTGTTTCTTATTTGTCATCTCTAGTTGTGGTCTGTGTAATACTGAAAACGACACTGTTCACCACAGGCTGTGAAGACAGTGCTGTCTTTTACAATCTGTTTTTTTTTTAATTAATTTATGCATGACATGTTCAGGCAAGAAGGGTACAAATTTTAGGAGCTGAGGAGTCCTCTAAATGTGTCCTATGACCATCTTTCATACCTGGAAAACCGAGTGAATGAAATCCCTGCCATTCAGGTCTATTATGAGCACTGTCCGATCCCAGCCAAAGAATTCCAAACTCGGTCTGTGCACACAGCACTTCCTGTGTGAGCGGGCTGGTGCCTGACACCGAGGGGACCGCAGGAACAATGTGTGTGCGGACGGCCCTAATCACAGACCTCAGAACAGTCAAGACAGCAGCCACACAGACTCACGCCCTTTCTCCTACCCACTTCCTGTCCTGTCTGCAAAACCTCTTCCTGCAATTGTGACTCGAGCAGAGCCACACCACTGCCGGGCCGATCCACATAATAGCCATTCTACTGCTTTTATTTAAAGACAGAATGAGACTTTATCACTGCAGAGAAGAATAGTGCTGCTATCTGGGCTCTTATCTGATGCCAACAGCCCTGTGGTAGAGGGATTGTTTTTGCCATCTGTTCCTTGGCTCCACTTCTTCCTCCATCTTATTTCAAGCACTTCATCAGGCCTACAACAGTTGGCACTTTCCAAGAATAGGGTACAAAATAGGGCCTGAAACTCTTAAAAAATTAAGAGCTTTTTTCAATTGGTCAGTGAAAAGAGGAGCTCAAACTAAATATTATATGAGCTGCTCTTTTCTATTATTTTATATGAGGTTTGCATTTTTTTCAACCCTGCATTAAACAGTCGGTGTAAAGACACCTGAATGCCATTTCAGAAGTGCTTCTGTGCCATCTTTGCTGTGTAATTTTTTGGACTGCACTAATATGAAAATTTTTACTGATAACAATAACCGATAATTCTTTATAATTAAAAACCGATAACCGATATGTTGGCCGATATATTGTGCATTCCTAGTAAATTTGGCATAAGACTAAATGCTGGTTTGTACTAGTTATTTATACACTTATATTGCCCTTAATTTCAGTGCAACAATGGTGGAAACAATCCTAAATTGGTGAGGTTATACATAATATGTTGGTTATACATAATTTCATGGACACAACGTGGATAAACAAGTTATTATATCAGCTGTGTGTATGCACTTTCCTGTGAAAAAAAGATGCTAGAATAGTTTGTTTGGCTACTGTGTGAACTATACTAGCCAATTTACCTAAATTTAATTACCAAAAATATATTTTTTGTTTTCAGTTTTTGACTAAATGAAAACTTGAATGATGATTTCTGTTTCTAAAAAAAATCATTTAGGTGCATCTCTAATATTAAGGTGAATTTAATGATAAATAACAGTTCATCAAACATATTTAATAGCTCTAACAATAAGTTTCAAATGCTGGATTGATTAATGCTTCAAAATGAAGTAATATAGCCAAGTGCTCTGCATTTGTGGAAAGCACTAGTTTTTTCTGAAGCTTTAGGCATCCTTTTAAAGAGTAGCAAAAGGACAGTCTACTAATGTATTTAGGCAAGATAGAAAGGTTACATTTGTGTGTTTATGACTGAATATTACATCCAAGGAGTCTCTAAAAGTCTCATATAGTGAGATATGAGGACAGTTATCTGGAGCATCACACACAGAAGTGGACCACCTCTTTCTTAAGGATGTTCTACATGCAGCCAAATAATATAATATTGAGAGACTGAGAGCAAAAAAGGATTGTATTTGCCTGGCAAAGGACCAAAATACCAAATATGGAAATTGACCCTTTGCAAAGACCTGATCCCCTTAGTTACCGTTACTACATGCGACAAGCCATTGCGCTCTCACACCACACATCATGTTCTCACGCAGTGAAAAATACATCGCAGAGCAAAGAGGAAACTGACAACATGCGACAGACAAGACAGAGCAGGTTACTTCTGGTACGAAACAATTTTAGTTGTTCAAATTTAGTCATTTTTTAAGAAATTCAAAAAATAAATACAGTTTTGTGGCTGTGTAATGCGTTGTGACAGATCACTGTAGTGCCCTTAGTTCAAGCGGCACGTGAACTGATCATCTTTTTCATATTTACGAGTTATAGCACAAAATAAATATCATAATTAATAATAACAATTTATGCATTTAGCAGATGCTTTTATCCAATGCGACTTACAGTGCATTCAGGCTATACATTTTTTACCAGTATGTATGTTCCCTGGGAATCGAACCCACAACATTTTGCGCTGCTAATGCAATGCTCTACCACTGAGCCACAGGAACAAAATGAACATCAAATAAACATGAATGAACATCAGAAGGTATCTTGTTTCAACCGCTGAAAGACATCAGTATACACCCTTTTTCAAGTTCAAGTCCACTGACATAAATCTACTCTCCTGTCCGGCTTGTTTGTCGGACAAAGTAGCAGATTCAGCGGTGTGATTGGTCAGATCAACTGTCAATCAAACTCCCAGCAAAGGGTTACGAACACTACGAACACAAACAAATCTCTGTTTACTGGTATTCTACACCGTTATTTTTCTTCATCCCGATACATCCTCCGCAGATCTACACACAACATGATACAGAGAGCAGAGCAGCTGTAGGTCTGTCATCCTGCATGCGTGCAAACAGCCCTTGGCAGTGAGGCAGAGTAAGGGTGTCTACACACTAGAGAAAGCTATGCTGGAGCCTAAAAGAAATCAGCCACAACATTAAAATCACCTAATATAGTGTATGTCCCTCTCATGTTGCCATGTTGATGTGTCGAGGCATGGACTACACAAGACCTCTGAATTTGTCCTGTGGTATCTGGCACCAAGATCCTTTAAGTTACGAGGTGGGGCCTCCATGGATAGGATTAGATAGATCAATTGTTGCCCATAGGTGCTCAATTGGATTGAGATCTGGGGAGGCCAAAGCAGCACCTTGAACTCTTTATCGTGTTCCTCAAACCATTCCTGAACTGTTTTTGCATTGTTTTGGCAGAATTTTAACATGTTTGCCATGAAGGGGTGAACGTGGTCTGCAACCATCTTTAGGTAGGTAGTACATGTCAAAATAACATCCACATGAATGCCAGGACTCAAGGTTTTCCAGCACAACATTGTTCAGAGCATAACACTGCCTCCACCAGCCTACCTTCTTCCCATAGTGCATCCTGCTACCATCTCTTCCTCATGAAAACAATGCACACCCACCGGGCCCTCCACCAGTTCTAAAAGAAAATGTGATTCATCAGACCTGGCAATCTTCTTCCATTGCTCTGTGGTCCAGTTCTGATGCTCACATGCCAATTGTAGGCAATTTTGGTGGTAGACAGGGGTCATCGTGGGCACTCTGACTGCAGGCCATACACAGCTAAATGTATGTTTTGACTCCTTCTATCATGGCCAGTGTTAAGTTTTTCAGCAATTTGAGCTACAGTAGCTCTTTCTTTCTGTGACTGGACAAGATGGGCTAGCCTTCGCTCCCCACACACATCAATTAGCATTGGTTGTCCTTCCTTGCACCATTTTTGGTAGGTACTAACCAATGCAACACCCCGTTTTGAAGATGCTCTGATCCAGTCGTCAAGCCTCAGTCCCTCAGATCTTTCCAGTTACCCATTTTCCTCTTTCCAACACGTGAAATTCAAGAACTGACTGTTCACTTGCTGCCTATTATATCCCAGCCCTTGACAGGTGCCATTGTAATGATATAAACAATGTTATTTGACATATTTGATAATATGGCTGATCAGTGTATATACAGTATATACTGTTCTCCAGCACAGATGAATCATGAGCATGCATTGAGAAAGTATATAGGGTCTGTTTTCATTCATATTTTGAATTTGAATTTTCTCATGCTTTTGGTTATATGACAAACACTTGCATTCTTCCTCTGCATCTGGAAACCAAAGGTGTGTAGACGCCCTAAGGTTGCGAGAGACTGATACCCGGAGGAGTCCAGCAGGCAGACATATCCATCCAAGTGAAGCCATCCTACACACTGGGTGGCTACACTTGTCTACCGACTCTGTTTCAAAGAGCCATTTGAGCCCGACAGGTAGTCATTCCCCTGCTGCCATGTCTCGGACAAAAGATGAGCCCCAGAGAGCCAGCAAGATGACAGGAGCATATGTTTAAGAGGACACTTGAGTGTCTCCCACAGCCTGTTACACAGGAGGCCAGAGGGGACTGTTACCAGAAACAAGATCAAAGTCAGGGGTCTGTATCAGCATGGATCTTTACAGAGATAGAATTTACACTGTTTATTTTCAGAGGGAGTAGTTTCCTCTTGGGATATCTGACATGCATTTGGTCTGCCTATCACGTCAAGTGCCAAAAGCCAATTGCATTCTGGACAGGACAGGATATAAACCCAAACACTGTGGTCTTATTGACTTCAAAGGTAGACAGGATGTGGAAGGAAGGACGTAATTTGTATGTGTGAGTATATGTGACTTGTATACTCTGTATGACGTGGCCTACATATCAACTTTATTAGAAGTTAATAAATAGAGGGATCTGTGCTGGTAATCGTGTGGGTAGAGTCACGTAAAAGTTTAAAGTTTAAAGGACAGTTCACACAAAAAGTAAAATGACATAATTTGTGTTATTTCAAATAGTGTTGTCAAAAGTACCGACTTCGGTACTGCAATTTTAAAAACATCCATTTCCCGCTAACATTTGAGCGCTGTTGAGCAGATTCTTAAACACTGCTGACTGGCCATTGTGTTCACGCGCTCAACAGATAATGTCTGTGATTGGCTACAATGATCATCGCTTCACGCTCTTAACCGAGCACTCACTCAGAAACTCTCACAGGAACGTTTAAAAGCCCTGTCTGTCTACCTGTCTATCCCTAATATATCTGCACATAGATGGATCCGCTGACAGACGCCATGTGCTTCTGTGTGAGCGCTCGGTGATGAGCGTGAAGCGATGATTATTGAAGCCAATCACAGATATATCTGTTGAGTTAACTGTTTTTGATTATATGCATGCAGCCTATACTGTGTAATGATTAAAAAATAGATACAAACATTTTTTCTAGCTAACCTGAATCATTTTAAGTGCTTCATATGTTTGCTTTAGTGGTGGGTATTTTGATTCCCCTGAGAGACTAGTTTCAATAATTTCACTTAAAAATTAAATTTTTTTTCGTATTCATTCACTGATTTATTCAGTGGCTGAACGAAGGTTACATCAGTACACCCGAGGCAGGGTGTTTCCTCGTAGAGAAGGTAAAAGGAGGCTGTGATTCCTCAAAATGAGAAAGTATGTATAAGAACATTAAAATATGAGCAATATAACAAAATTCAAGATCAAATAGTGTGTAAAGCACTAATTTTTCTAAAGTAATAGTGTTTAACTGTGACTAAAGGTAGATCTCTTTTCACTGAGCTCCTAGAGCATGGCGTTTAATGTGAGGGGAAACGACAAGATACATATAAAAAGTCTACATATAAAAAGAGGCATTGCCTCCACATTGCTGTGATTGGCTCATTACCCTGTCAACGTGATAATGCCCACCTCTCATGTTCGCAAACAGTCTGTAAACCAACCTGAATGATGTAAACTGATGAAAATGGACAGACTAATTAATTACAAAGTAATTATTTAAATCACAACCCCTTGGCTAAATTAAAGATACACCTCACTTTCAACGACCTTTGATATTTACAGAGAATGTATTGACTGAAAAGAAGGTGAGTATTAGTAATAACAGTCAAACAAAACCACCAAAGCATTTACAGGATTCAAAGCAATCCCTTCAAAAGAGAGAGATGAAACATTGCATGCAAGTGAACTAGAACGATTTGTCCACTTCTTAAAATATTTGCTAAAAGAAACGCTGATTGTAACCAAAACACGACTAGTTTGCTGAAATATTGGGACGCAACAGCACTATTCTACACACTCTGAATCATAAATCAAATCATGAGCCGATAAATTTGAAGACTTTTCTACACTAAGCCATATTCTATATTCCCATTATGTTAGGTTTCTTGCACCACCAGCCTCTCTCTGACCCTTTGAAATAAATCGCATGTTTTGGCTCATGTACCTTTAAGACTTCTATGTAAAGGACCTCTATTATGATTGGCTAATCTCTGCTTAGTGGCATCGTTCACTCTGTTGTTCATCAAGCCAGGCCAAGTTCTGAATACTGAATACTAGGCACTGATATGTGAACGTGGGCAGTCATAGTGTATGCTCACACGCTCATGGTTGTCAAGGCAATACTATCCCGTTTTTTTTTGTGTGGCTATTTTCCATAAAAGATGTGTGTGGAGTGGGAAAGAAGCTTTGCATTTTGAATGTCAGCGTATGTCTACATAGTACATCAAAAAACTCATATATTTCAAAAGAGCAAAGAAAATCCTATTTTCCATGATATGTCCCCTTTAACAAGCTCCTGCCTTTAACCCCAGGAGTGATTTTAAGACTTCAGCCTTAAGACGGCTCAGCTTCATAACTGAATATGAGATGATGTGGCTCAGAGGAATATTTCTTGCTAGAGGTCACACTTGCAATTTGTCTGTATTCGACCAGGCTGACATTTTACCTTCCAGCACAGTGCGGTTATGAAGCGGATATTTATTGGAATGAATGGTTCCACGAAGAACCTTTAACATCTGTGGAATCTTTCCATTGCACAAAAGGTTCTTTATAGTGGAAAAAGGTTCTTTAGATTATTAAAAATGGTTCTTTTGAGAACTGTTCACTGAAAGGTTCTTTGAGGAACCCAAAAATGGCTAATTTGTGGCATGGCTGCGAAAAAAAACCTTTATTTTTAAGTGTGTAAGAAAAATGGTGCAGAGGAAACTGGCAGCTCAAATTCTTCCTCCTCCTCCTCCTCCTCACTCTGCACCTAAGATGAGTATATCTGATCTAGAGAGAGTAATACACTCCTATCCCACTGTGCCGCCCACTCTCCCTCTCACACAAGAGATGCTACATTTTAATATCTGGGAAACGGAGAGAAAGAGAGTGTGAGAGAAAGAGAAGCAGGAGGAGGCCTGGAGCGTTGGCGGTGAACTGCATTTCATGCGAGACCTGCTTTTAGAGGATCTCTACGGAGTATATTTATGAAAATTCCTACATTGAAATGCAGTGAGAGACATAAACTCGATCCAAAGATGAAGATATGACTGAAGGACGGGGAATGACACAAGACGAGTAAAACAGAGAAACCCACTTACTAGGGCTGTGTGGTGAACTAGGTCACCACTCTGTTAAATATGCAAGAATAACTGCAAGGAACACACAAACACGTTCTGAAACATCATTCATTCAGGGAGTGTAAAATCTGATTTATAAAAATAGCATTAAACGTTCCTGCCCTGCAGCACAGCATATGCCCAGATGTCTGACCTAAAGGCACAACGTCAACTGAAGCACAAATTTTTTGTTGCTTTTTCACAGCTCAGGATATGTAATGGAGTTCTTAGTTATGATTTGAGCAGCATCATAATCTTAGATGTTTCTCTTAAAACTCTTTAGGGGACAAAAAATAGACACAAATAACAATATTATAGTGATACAGAGCTATAAAATGAATGTGAACAGCATAACTCAGATCATTTAAATTTAGCAGAATCTTATTTGAGTTCATATTGAAATCATACTGTATTTGGGAAAATTTGAGCACCATTTAAGAAGTTATGAGATCTCTTCTGACATTGCAAATAAAACAAACATGAATTCCATTCACCATTTACTGACTTCCATAGTATGGAAAAAAAATACTATGGAAGTCAGTGGGTACCGTCAACTGTTTACCAACTTTGTTTAAAATATTTTCTTTTGTGGAACTTGAGGGTGAGTAAATGTTGAAACAATATTCTTTTTGGGTGAACTATCCCTTTAAAGGGCATCTATTATGCAAAATTCACTTCCCCTTCAGGAACTCGAGCTGCGTCGGAAACGCTTTGGGAACGCCCCCAGCGTGACCATGCTCTGAATCACATATGAAATCAGTCCAATAGATGGGCGAGACGTCATGGGCGGGTGAAGTTGCGACCAGGAAGCTATAAAAGCATGTGCGGTGGAACGGGCGTCAGCTTTTTGTCATTCAGCAAGCGCTCTGTGTGTGTGTCAGTCGCTATCTGTTTGTGAGTCGTATTTAGTGTTGTTTGTCCACTTATAAGCTCCATTATGCCAAGCTTCAGCAAAAAGTGTGAGTCGTATTTAGTGTTGTTTGTCCACTTATAAGCTCCATTATGCCAAGCTTCAGCAAAAAGAAGCATTTGGGCGAGAGCAGACAGCATTCAGTCTGTGTGTTCCTCCCTACCCGTGCTATATTTCGGGTGGGGACACACACAGTTTGTGTGTTGTCTGCTTGGGAGCGAAGCACGCAGAGTCAGAGACTGCCTGCATGGCGAGTGTTTGTTACTGACTTGCTTCGCTCTCGGAAGGCTCTCTTTGAGGAGGGAGCCTTCACCGCGTTTCTCACGGTGCCGGCCACTGCTTTCGCCGAGGCGGAGCGGCGGCTGTGCTCGTGGGGTTCGCATATGGATCCGGTGGAGGGAATGTAGACGGGCGGGTCCCTATCTCCTTCCTCACCTACCAGATCCAGCGCCCGCTCTCGGGGTTCGGAAGCCCGTGCTGCGGTTCTTTCCCCACCTGAGAGGGCTCGACACTCCGCCTGTCTTCCTCCGAGGAGGCTGATATGGAGGGCGTCGATGAGCTCGCCAGTTGCACAAGCATCAGTTACACAAGCATATTATGTCTATATAAGGGGGTATATAGGAGGTTGAGGTGGTCAACAGGGGCTGCTGGGCGGGAGCAGCCCCAACCAACCGTGTTCCAGCTCCTCGTATAGGGAGCGTCACTTCTCGTACTCCTCAGAATTTCTAGCGGAAGGCGGATCTGCGGACCGTGATTCCCACTGGATAGTCTTCAGCTAAAACGTCCTGATGCCTAAGGCCCAGGACTTCTGAGGGCCGGCCCCCTCTGGGGAAGAGTGGTGTACACCTCATTATACGGTGGCTGTCTCTCCTCAGTGCTCTCAGGAGATCGAACTGCCAACCCTGCCACCTACGGTGCTTCAGGGCGCAGCGGTCTTCCTACTTGTCGCTGCGTAATGCTAGCGATGGACGCGTCCCTCACCGGTTGAGGAGCAGTCATGAGTGGCCGCTCAACCTGCGGTCTGTGGAGCGGCCGCCATCTCACGTGACACTTCAACTGCCTGGAGATGCTGGCTGTGTTTCTAGCATTAAAACACTTTCTCCCAGACCTACGAGGCCGCCATGTGTTGGTGCACCGACGACACAGCGGCGGTTTCTTAAATCAACCACCAGGGAGGTCTGCGTTCGCGCTCCCTTTACAGGCAGGTGCACCAGATCCTTGTTTGGTCCCAGGGCAAACTTCTCTCACTGAGAGTAGTTCACATTCCTGGGCATCTCAATATGGGAGCAGACATCCTGTCGAGGCAGGGGCCGAGGCCCGGGGAATGGAGACTTCACCCTGAGGTGGTGAAGCAGATATAGAGAGTTTTTGGCCAGGCTCAGGTGGACCTGTTTGCGACTCGAGAGACATCGCACTGTCCCCTCTGGTTCTCTCTGACTCATCCAGCTCCTCTCGGAATGGACGTTATGGTACAGACGTGGCCGAGGCTTCGTCTGTATGCCTTTTTCCCCGATCCCTCTGCTCCCGGGAGTTCTGGAGAGTGTGCCGGGACGGAGTCCATCTACTGTTGGTAGTCTCGTTCTGGCCGGTCCGAGTATGGTTCTCCCACCTGATTTCCCTTCTCGACGGCTCTCCGTGGGAGATTTCCATCAGGAGGGATCTCCTCTCACAGGCGGAGGGTACTACCTTCACCCCCGCCCGGAGCTGTGGAAGCGTGGGTGTGGCCCCTGGGGGGTGGCACAACTCGCAGCTTCCTGTCTCTCAGCCGAGGTTGTTGAGACCATTCTGCAATCCAGAGCTCCCTCTACGAGGAAACTGTATGCCCTGAAGCAGAAACTTTTCACTTCTTGGTGCGGAGACCACCAGCTCGACCCAGTTTACTGCCCAGTTGGTACAGTGCTGGAGTTCCTGCAGGCCCGTTTCTCTGCAGGGTTGACCCACTCCACCTTGAAAGTCTACGTGTCGGTGGCCAGTCAGTGGGCAGACACCCCCTAGTTACACGGGGTCAAGACTCACTCCTTCTGAAGTTGGCCTTCGGGACGCTGCGGGATGTCCCCGCCTACTTTGTCAGCTGCCTTCATGCATTCTGCGCCACTCCTGGCTCTTTTCTCTCGCCTTAGATGTGCTCTTCCACACTAGGCAGGGATTTGTAAGTCTGGCCGCGTGGGCATACTCGTTCCCAAAGCGTTTCCGACGCAGCTCGAGTTCCTGAAGGGAAACGTCTCCAGGTTACGAATGGTCGCAACGTCACCCACCCATGACGTCTTGCCCATCTATTGGACTGATTTCATATGTGATTCAGAGCATGGTCACGCTGCGGGTGTTCCCAAAGCGTTTCCGACGCAAGCGTCTCGTTCCCTCGGGGAATCATGGTTACATTCGTAACCTGGAGACGTTTTACATGTTGTGTGTGTACACAACCACCCTGTAATGATAGAAATCCACCTGCTCCTTTTTTTTAATCCTCATAAATCATAAGCAAAGTCTCAGAACAAGCCGTCTACAGAATCCATAAAAATATGTGATGTCACTTTGCACAGGCCCCGCCCACGACTGTTGATGGACACTGCCGTATTTGCAGATACCCCGCCCTGAGTGAGCCACACACCATGTTTATCTTCAAGCTAGCACATTTAAAAACAGCATTCAAGTCAGAAATGTCTTCTTATTAGAGCTACAGAAATTATTAATTCAAGAGCAGTGAGTGATTTTCTGTTTTTATTTTATTGTTTAGGTCATATTAATAGCGTAGACAGCAGTAGGTACTGTATATTACTCTGCTGTCACTTAATACACAGATCTAATATAAACATGTGATTTCCTTCCCAGCTGTTTACCTTCATAGACATAACCGACTGTGTTTTTGTAACTTTTGTGTTATATTTAACATAAACTTGTTTGTATTTGACAGTTTAAGCACAATAAGACATGAAGATAGTACTCACATGCCATGTGACAGCCGCTTTTTGTGCGAGTGCTTCGGATGTGTGCGCTCAGAAAACCATATATATCAGAAGTTTAAACTGATATGGCATATAACACATGATTTCAGTGTGATAGACATGATAATCAAAACCAAACAGTTGTTTTTGTTTAGCAGAGTATCTGAAGTACTAGCTGTAAAGGCACAGCTCTATTCTGGAAAAGGGGGCGGGGAGCAACAGCTCATTTGCATTTAAAGAGACATGCACAAAAACAGCATGTTTCTGCTTCCACTCACAGGCATTTTCAAAATTATATAATAAATGATCTGTGAGGTATTCTGAACTGAAACTTCACAGACACATTCTGGGGACACCTAAGAGTTATATTACATATTGTAAAAAGAGGCATAATAGGTGCTTTTTACACAGATGGAATGATCAAAGAACATCACCAGAGAGAAGTCTGTCACTTCACTGGAAGATCCAGTTATGACATGTAGATTAAACATTACAAAGTCAATTTTGTGAAAAAATTAAACCTATGCATGAATGAATGTTCACTATGAGATCAATAACATGTTTTTACAAATAGATTTGAATTTTCATGCCAACTTTAAAGTGCAAGAAAACAATTGAGACATTAAAACATCTTCTAAGTGACTTTTCTTTCCTGCGGGTAACACAGTTCTTAAAGTTGATTATAAGGCTACGCAGAACATTACACAAATTAAGTCCCCTAACAAATAATATGCAGCCATTTAATTACAGCATATTTCTGTAGGGTGCATTTGGACCTCGGATGGTAGAAGCACAGGGCTCTGCTTTGTCTTTTCACCTTCCTGAAATAACAGGATGTAATTACCAATATCAAGCAGGCAGCATGCTGTAGATGAGCATGCTTTAAAAACCGATATGCATGGTTACTAGGCAACCAAATGTGAGATTCCTATATCATTAACAGCCAAGACAAAGTTCTGAAAAAAATGGACAGTGACAGTGAGATGAATACAGATCTGGAGGGGTAATCTGGTCTGAGGAACAAACTAAATGGAGCCTTAATTCAAGAAAGATTAACCAGATCCATAGCATTTAACAAGCCAGGAGGAAACAGACTAATTTATTGCTGAATTATACAGTAGATACGGTAAAGATCTAGTTCAGGTAAAATTAAACAAGAACTGTTGAAAAAGTAAATATTGTAGAGATATGGAGCCTTTAAAATGAGTGTGGAGTGGATAACTGATCATTTAAACTTGAAAGTATATTTGAGGAATATTTGAGTTTATATTGACATCATAGTGTATATTGGTCAAATTTAAGACATTGTGATATCTTAGCTTCATTTACGAAAAAAAAAAAAGAAAAAAAGCTTCAATTACCAAAAAGCAGCTTTTAATCGTTTAGTTTTAGTTAGCTACTATAACAACACTGACCCCAATATCTTGAATATGAATCAAGCATCAAACACAACAAAAGTAGCTGAAAAGTGGCCTGGATCAACTCATGATTCCTATAAATTTATTTCTAATTACATTTAGGACTATCACAGTGATGGTATATGACTTCAGACTCTGCATGATATCTGGCCAAATTGTGAAGAAGCCTGCAATATCATGACTCAATTTCAACTGCTGCCTACTTGGTTAAATGTTTGTAATTGCAAGATGGTAAAATCTTTTGTATTGCCAGCCAGCACTAATCAGTCAGCAGCTGTACAAATGAACATTTCCATTTCAGTAAGTGTATAATGTTCAGAAGCAGCTATGCTGACGGCCACTGTAACTTTCTGCCACTCAGCAATCTATCCTTTATTAGAAACTCCTTCAAAGACCAGCAAAAAAAACACTTTTATCAAGCCTTTACATCTATGAGTAGGTAATACCTCACCTCTGCAGTATGCAAAGTTTCTTTTTTGCCTCTCTTCTTGGTTTCTCCATTGCTAGTGCTCATTGAAATATGGCCATGTTTTATGCATATAAGAACTTTAATAATTTAAAAAGGCATCTTAAAAACCATTCGCAGTCACTTCAGGGAGCCAAGAATGCTTGTGCCTGTTCAAAAATACAAAGAAATTGTGCACAGAACATGTCGTGCTTTTAGTTTTAAAAAGCTATTCTCTTTTTCCCTGTCTAAATTTCTTGTGATGCAAATAAATCTGCAATGTGTGCACATGCAACTTAAGGCATGCAAACTAGGTTAATGGATGAGGTTCAACCTTCTGAACAGTTTTATCACCAACAAAAATGCCCCCGTTGTGGCCCGCATGATCCTGAAGCCCTCAGGAACAGTTAGCTATCGGAGAAGGGCAATTTAGCAGTTATCCAAATCATATGCTCTGTAAGTGCTCTGAATGAGCGAATGAGAAATGTATGAGTCAGTCTAATAATGAGCGCTGCCTAATGCAGGTAAGAAAAGTCCTGCAGAGCAGTAATGACATCTCCCTGATTCAACCAAACATCCAATCATGCAAGAACTCCTGACTGACCAGCTCATCACCGCAAGAAACATTGAATCACATGCTCAAAGCTGATGCACAAAGTTGAACAAAGTTCTTGTGCATGGCCATGAAAACGAGAGAAGTGCTGCTTATTGTCAAGACAAAAGTTTCAGGTGACTCTGTTGTGGCACTTCATTACGCAGAATTACACGAAACCAAAGCAACTTTGGATAAAAGCAACACTGCATTCAAATCAGTTCTCTGGGAATCAAACCGATTTACTTGCTAGTCTCATGCTTTACTCTGCATCTTTACAACATGGAGGTGGCACTGATGCACCTTAAGCTGGCAAACCAAAGCCAGTATAACACTCCAGATCAAATTGAATGCGTCCACCTGGAGCTTAAGGAACAACATCCTGTTGTTGGAGCTGCCAAACCAGAAAAGCTCTGAGCATGTGAAGTACTAGGTAAGCTTTGCATTGCTATGCTGTTGATGTTACACTGAATCATTGCATAATCTGTAATCACACTGTGATTCACAGCATCAAAATGGAATCAACTTGGCTGGTAATGCTGGACAACAAGCGAAGTCTCTCTGGTAATGCTGGTCGTCCAAAGTAGTGTTGGATTTCGGAGAGGCTAGCAATAGCAAGCTAGCTTTGAAAGCACAAGATCCCAGCCTCCCTGCATAATCACTCTTCAAAGCCATGCATACTCCAAAATACATGAACACACACAGGCAGACAGAAGCTAACCAGCGACACGATGAGAGACAGTGTTGGTCGAAGATTGAATGCAATGCTGTCACATTACCTCATGTCTCATTCAAAGAGAAAACATTACAGTACAAAGCGCATAATATTACAATAATAACACTTCCATACTCACTCAGTCTGCAATAGAGTAATGTAACGCGCTGATGACATATCATGTCTGCGCGAACAGGGTGCGCAGAGGTATGCAAATACATATGTTAACAGACAGGTAGGACAGCCTATCAAATTCCTCGGACTGAGGGATATGATTGGACGAACATTTTATGGTCCTACCCCATCCACAGACGATATAAATACATATAAATACATTTAGACCACTTAACTTATTGAGACTTTCAACCAGCATAACAAAAAATGTTTTTGAACCAAATAATCTACCCTGCCTTTATGCCAGTGCTCATACTGGGGACCAACATCGAAAACACAACATACACTGGTGACCAGCTATGATCATTTTTTCAGCAGAACTGATATAAAATATGCAATACTACAAGAAGGTATAACCAAAATCCTTTAATGTTAGTCCATTTTGTGGCCCCTTTGGTAACTCCCTCAGCAGCTATTTTCTATATACTTTAGGTAATAGGTACCTACAACCAACAACTTTTGTCAACTTGAATGGGGTCAAATACTCTTAAGCTTACAATAACATCAAATTTGAAAATTATGGTAATTTTAAATTTTTGCCTGAAATCAGGCAGGTTCTTTGGAAAAATGTGCCTGTGTCGACATTTCTTCAAAATGGTATTACTTTACTTCTTGCTTGTTTTTTATAACACTTTGAAAGTGAAATGTTCAGTGAGTGTTGCTAAAAATGTGTTCCATTTTAAACCAAACAGACAAATGAGAATCTATGAATCTCAATGTTTGTTCTTGTATGCATCGCAGCAGTTTGGAAATGAAATATCCGGTAAGTGGCACTGAAAGTTCACACTCTAATGTGTTTGATAGTGTTAACAAAAAGGAAAAGTGACATAAAAATGCCTTTGCTGCATCAACCGTGCCATTTTGGCTTGCTTCTACAAGTGTTTACTCTCTTTAATCGTGCTTCACTGGAGCTTTGCAAGTACACTGCTATACCAGGTGAGCTACCGAGCAAGTTTACGTCAGAAAAGCCAAACATATGGAGCTGGTTATGTGACGCAAATGTCAAAATGTACAAGTTTAAAAAAAACATGCACTATGGTAAAATTGCTTTGAGGTCATAAGATGGTATTGTGCAAGGAACAGCATGAAAATACATTTTTATTAGTTCATAATCTGCCCCTGTAGATATCATAAGTTGTGTGAAAAGGAATACAAGTTGTTGGTGTTTTACTGCCGCTAGTTATCATAGTGGAAAGTTCAAATTTAACATTATTACAGTTTAATTCTGCATTCTAGTCACTGGTTGGAAATCAAATAATTAATCTTCCTTTCTTACAGCTGCTGTATTGAGTGTTGCACTTTTTCCCAATCATCTTTTATACAAGTGCTATATCCATTCTTCATTATACTGTCTCTAGTTTTACCTCGTTTCACAGGGCATGCATTCTGACACACAGCCTTGAGAAGTCTCACACATCCCAATCACGGAAAGCAACAGTCGGTAACCCTAGTCAATCTGGGTTCGATTTGATGACTGCAAATGCTTGCTTGTGGTCAGAAGGACGTCATGAGAAGCCCGTGTGTAATGTATTCCGGCTTGAGAGTGTGTGTTTTCTGAGCCAGGCAGAGGGGCGAGACAGATTGACAGAGAAAATGAGTGCGAAAGAGGACTGTCCATTCCAAACAGTGGATTCGTTCGGGTAATTGGACCGTGCATTAGAAAGGGGCCGCCTGCCCTTAATTGCTCTACAGACATCTATTACTGCACAGCAACGAGTATGATTTCAAAAGGCCTGGACTTTGGAATAAGAGCAGGGAGTGAGAGAGAAAAAGGGAGAAGAGGGAGAAAGACATAAGTGGAACGTGTGCTGGTGGCTACAAGGATCTGACGTTAGAGGTCTCAGCTAATATGTTCTGTTCTGGAATGTTCCATAATCTATAAAAAGAATCATGATGTGCTATATTAATCAATTATACTTCAAAGTTGCTTTTTGATGTCATCACAGGTTTCATCCGGAAGGTCTGCTTTGAAAAGACAGAAGAATTATTTATTGAAGGGAAAGGCCTTCCTGGCCTTTTAAATTTTAGGTTATGAGCTCTGATAGACCAATCATCTAATCATCTGGCCATAGATTGGACTATAATGTCTTATATATTTGTCCACCAATGAGAAAAGCTTCTGTTACTTTGGAAATGGGAGCTATGGGAAATGTTTAAGAGTGACCTTGCACTGCCATAAGGCATTGCGAGTGACTCAAATGAGTAATCAAATGAGTAACATCCCAAACAACATATATTAATGTTGAAAAGTTTGGGGTTGGTACAAATCAGTAAAATACAGTAAAAACAGTAATATTATGAAATATTATTCAAATTTAAAATAACGTTTTTCTATTGCAATATATTTTCAAATGTAATTTATTCCTGTGATGCAAAGCTGAATTTTCAGCATCATTACTCCATTCTTTAGTGTCACATGATACTTTAGAAATCATTCTATTATGCTGATTTGCTTAATTGTCTTATTATTACCAATGCTGACGACAGTTGTGCTGCTTCATATTTTCATGGAAAAGGTTTTCAGGATTCTTTGATAAACAAAGTAAAAACAAACAAACAAACAGCATTTATTTGAAATAAAAATCTTTTGTAGCATGTCTTTACTTTCACTTTTGATCAATTTAATGCATCCTTGCTGAATAGAAGTATTAATTTCTTAAAAAACTGACCCCAAAATTTTGATTGATAGTGGAAGAATATGAATGTGACGAGTGGGGCGGGGCCGAGAGCCGTGGGAACGGAGCGAGGCCGGTGGAGTAAACGCTAATGCACGACACCTGCGCCACTCACCGGTCTCGAGTCCCACGGAGGAGCTCCGGAAGGATAAAAGGAGGAGTGACGACAGTGTTGGACGAGAGAGGACCAGGCCTGGATTTTATTTTGTGTTTTGGTTTTGTTTGTGCGCGACAGTCGTCCGAGAGGGGATGTCGCGCTATTTTGTGTTTGTTTATTTTATTAAAGTTTTGTTTAAATGTAAAAAAATAAAAAAATAAAAATAAATAAATAAATAAATAAACTCCAGGCCTGGTCCTCTCTCGTTTTTCACTGTCGTCACTCCTCCTTTTATCCTTCCGGAGCTCCTCCGTGGGACTCGAGACCGGTGAGTGGTGCAGGTGTCGCTCATTATCAATTACTCCACCGGCCTCGCTCCGTTCCCACGGCTCTCGGCCCCGCCCCCACTCATCACAATGAATATTTTGCACAAATAGAAATAGAAAAATGCAGTTATTCAGACATATGATATTTATTTTATAATCAGCCTGCAGAATTTAGTCCATAGTTCTCTATTGCATCATCTGATATAATGTAATTCATAATGCTTCATGAAAAGCTCATTCCCCTATAAAATAGGCGCACAATCTAGTATACTTTTTTTCTCCTAATGCTTGCTTTTAATCAAATGTTCTAATACTACACTATTATTCCATTATTCATCTTGGAGCAAGTTCAAATTAAAGGTCTAGAACTCTTTATTTTGTTTTTGAACAGAAAATGACAGGAAATATGATTTCCAGAAGATCAAAAGTAAGACCACTTAAAACGTAGGTGGTCACTCCTGCGCTCAATTGCCAGTGAAAAACTCCTATCAGTCATCCACTCTCTCTCACTGCAGGGACTGATCACCAGTAACCAGCGAACACACACCAGAAGCTGGCATGAGTTTAGTCTTAGTGCTGCTGACATTGCACACCTGCACGCCCCCAGAGACACTGGGGTGGAGGCTGGAGGAGAGAAGAGAAGGAAGGAGGACCTCTTAATAGAAGCGTTTCCCAGCTAATTAAAAACTAGGCCACTGCAGATACATAGACGAAGAAACGCCATGATGTCTGAAAAAAGACACTGTCCCTGTGACTTACATCAAACATAGGCTAGGCTAATGATAGAGCTACAGAAGCGGGGCTGAAGGCTCGGCTTCTGAGTCCAGGCTGGCAAACAATGACCCTGCCTGTGTTTTAGGACAAGTTTTAGAACTGGAAAATTATCTGAAATTGGAGGCGTCACATTGTCTTCAAGGCAAAGAATAATGACATCAGTGAATAAATACATAAACTCAACCACTGGATTGGATAGGGATGAGAAATATATTGGAAATAGACTATATTGGTATAGAACAACTGGCCAATACCAGAAGAAGATAATGCTCCATTCTAGTGAGCTGCCTTGTTGTCTACTGCCTACATAGACAGCTATCTTCTAAGGCAGCAATCTAACCAAAATAAAAAATGATACATGAAATCATAAAACTATCTACACAGGCAACCACGCTAACAGCTCAACACTCTTAGCATGTTATAAGCTAACACCAATTATAAACAAAGCACACACAAATATTGGGTGAAACAATCACTTTTCAATTAAATGGACCGTTCTTATTGTCACTCATCTGAATGAATTAACTTATTTTTATAAATGAGTTTCTCAAATCCGCCCACAGTTTTTTTCACTGAGGTCGACACAATGCATTCTGGGATGCTGGCTTAGAATTTGGCCAAAATAAGGTATCAAAGATGGCATAAATTTGCCTCCCTTATGATGCCTTAAACGGATAGTTTACCCCAAAATTAAAATTAAATTAAAAAAGACCTACACGACACATGTTCAGGACACAAATGACAGTATTTTTTTAAACTACTTTTTGAAGTTGTAAATAAAACTTTGGAGATTATTGGAGTACGTTTTGCGAGAAAATACAGTAATTGCACGGGAATACTATCTTTCTAGTTCAAAATGTTATGTTAAATTCATTTCATGTTTAATTTCATAATACATTTTTGTTTCTATACTAATTTTTTCAGTGCATGTTGAGCTTTATGTATGTGAATTGATCGAAGTTTATATGTAAATAAAAGCCTAGTAAATCTGCCCATCATATAAAGCAATCGTGTCTCTACAGAAGAAATGGATTAAACTGCTTGATTCACATTAATTACTTTTACTATGGCTTTATAAACTTTTTTGTAGCTTGATATATTTGGTTGAGTGGGCTCATTGGCAAAAATGTGCCTCTACCTACATTTTTGTAAAACTTTTCCAAAATGTACCTTTACATACAATTTCAGATTCCAACTGAAACGGACACTAAGTGGCAGTTAAACACCATTGACTTTCAGTGTTTTTCACAAAAATTATAATTACACTGGCAGATGAAGAGCATTAACCTTTTATCGTCACTCACTGTACCTTTCATTTTCAATCTGCCTCAATACACAACACATATTCAGGTGCATCTGTTTCAGACTCAACCGAGTAATTTAAATCAAGCCCACTTTGTGCCCAGATTCATTTGAGCTTCAATGAAAAAGATCAATCTGCAAAATCAAGAAGCTACTGAGAAATTCAGCATGTGTAATGAGTCTCAATCTGATCATAAGAAACTGGTTTGCTGCTTTTCTGTATACTATAGGGAAGCCCTGTTTGATTGCTTGGTTTAAACTCCTCTTTATGTCCTCACGGGCCTTTGCCATATTATTTGTCTCCAAACTGCAGTATATTTAAATGATCAACAAAAGTACCACCATGAGTACTAGTGACAGTGACAAGTTAATGACTCTGAAGGAATCCACAGTTCAAATGAACTATACTTCAGACCTCAGTTTTACTCAGGTGTGGTTTCGAATCAACTAAGAGTATGGCAATTTTACGCGAAAACGATGTGCTAAAACCATAGACTGTATAAAAACATGGACGTAGTGTCCGTGACGTCACCCGTAGATTTCTGAAGAGCGTTTTTGAAGCTCAAAATTGGGCGAGTCTATGGGATTGACTCCCTTTTGCAGCCAGCCTCTGGCGGCCAGTTGATGAATTACAGTTTAAGTCACTTCCTTGTTGGCTTCACGAGAGAGAGCGGGAGGTTGCCGCTTGACTAAAACGGAAACATTTTTCCTTTGCGTTTTTAGACAACAATGTTGTCAACTTGTCAAAACGATCCCTGTTTACACAGATCCACGAACAATGACTAAAAACACCGTATTATGCATTAGGCCACTATAGTTGGTGAACATATAAAACACATGCGCATGAAATCAACATTTTCACAAATTCGTTTTTGGTAGTTTACAAAGAGACGATAAGAGTATAGTTTTCAAAAACTTGCACTTTGAAACACGTGGACCCAAAAACGCCATTGTTGTGTGAATGAACGGCCAAAGATATAAAACCCCTTAAATATAAGTGTTTGGTGTATATATAAGAAAGGATTCCCTGCAATGTGTGGGCACTCCCTGTTGTGCGAGCACGTTTGTAACGCAGGGCCATTAATCAACATACACACTGTTCCCAAGCTCTCTGCTGACGGCGAAAAACACACACAACTCCTTACAACATACTGTTCCCAGTAACAACAAGCTGGCAGTTCTGAAGGAAGAGGGAGGCTGCCATACTTCCTGAGAGAGAAAACACTACAGGCAGTGCACAACCCCACCAAAAACCCTCACAAACACTCACTGCCACAAAAACATGAATGAGAGGACTATAAATATAGTCACACTGAGAACACGGAGAAAGAACACAAATACTGGCCCCTGAGCCAGATAAACACAAATGCACATACACACAGAGCAGGGGGTAGTCATTTTCATCACAGTGGGCAAGAGGAAAAGTGATTTACAAATGATGAGAAATGAAAACAGCGGGGAGGATGGGGGACACAGCTATAAAAGCATCTGGACAAATGTCAAATACATAAATACAAATGTATACACTAGGCCTGTGCAGTATTGCAGTACATACTGATTATAGAAATGTTTGTTAGATACAACATGAAGAGGAGTTTAGTTGTTTACGGCTGCTATACATTTATATGGATTATCAACTATTTTGTGTATCCGCTATTTTACAATGGCTTCAAACATGGCTCGTCGAATAGAATTTGGTTTGAATAACACTATCATTTAAGTTTGGGGTCAGTATTTAGTCATGTTTTTGAAAGCAAGGCTGCATTGAATATATTTTAAAATGTCATTTATTCCTGTGATGCAAAGCTGAATTTTCAGCATAATTTCTCCAGTCTTCAGTGTCACATGATCCTTCAGAAATCATTCTAATATGTTTGCTATATTTGCTGCTCGTTTCTTATTATATTGAAAACAGTTGGGCTGCTTAATTTCTTTTGTCGAAACTTTGAATTTTTGGATGCTTTGATGAACACAAAGTTATAAAACAGCATTTATTTTAAATAGAAAAATCGTTTGTAACATTATAAATTTATTTACTGCTATGTTTGTCTCATTTAATGTTTAATTGCTGATTAAAAGTACTAATTTCTTTCATAAAAAAAAAAAAATCTTACCGACCCCAAAGTTCTGAATGGTAGGTTATTCATTTAAAATGTTGCTTTCACTGTTTTGAGTCGGAGTCTGCTGTTTTGCAAGTATTATATAAAGACTTTTCATTGTTAATAAACACTTTTAGTACTTTTGGAGTTTTCGTTCATGAAGTTCCGAAAATAATCAGAAAATAACAAACAGAAAATAATCAAATAACTGAAAATGCATCATAATATGAAAAGAACAACGATTGTAATTTCTGTTTCATGTCAACTTTAAAGGGTTAGTTCACCCAAAAATGAAAATCCTGTCATTAATTACTCACCCTCATGTCGTTTCAAACCCGTAAGACCTTCGTTCATCTTCGGAACACAAATTAAGATATTTTTGATGAAATCTGAGAGCTCTCTGACCCTGCATAGACAGCAATACAACTGAAATGTTCCCAAGTCCAGAAACATAGCAAGGAGATCGGTAAAATAATCCATGTGACATCAGTGGTTCAACCGTAAATTATACGAAGCTACGAGAATACTTTTTGTGCACAAAAGGAAAAAAAAAAACGACTTTATTCAACAATTCGTCTCCTCCGCATCACCCTGGTGCCATTTTGGAGAATATCCGCTGGACGTAAACAGCGTATGCTGTTCTGTGTCAGCTGCGTCACACGGATACCCTGTTTCATTCAGATCAAATCACAACAACGTAGGAAACAGATCCGGCGTGACGCAGCTGACACAGAACGGTTGAACCCCTGATGTCACATGGATTATTTTACTGATATCCTTGCTACGTTTCTGGACTTGGGAGCATTTCAGTTGCGTTGCTGTCTATGCAGGGTCAGACAGCTCTTAGATTCCATCAAAAATATCTTAATTTGTGTTCCGAAGATTAATGAAGGTCTTACGGGTTTGAAACGACATGAGGGTGAGTAATTAATGACAGATTTGTCATTTTTGGGTGAACTAAACCTTTAAAGTGAAAAGCGAGCATTGAATACTGAAATGAAGGCAGATCTGAATGTGATTGGCTTGACTGCATACATAAGCAGAGAGAAGTCGATCATATCACAGGAAGAACAAGTTATGCCATTTAAATTCAAATTTGGTCAAAAATACATTTGCATTAAAAATTGTTCACAATAAGATCAGTAACACACATTAAGAAAATAAAAGCTATATTGATTTCATGCTGACTTTAAATATTCGCAAAGAAAACTGGTGTTGATAATGGACAACAAAAGTCAGTGACGTAACAAGAGTCATGGATCATCTCTTGCACTGCAATACCTCTGCACGAGTCTGTCAAGGTCGTGAACACAGTGTCCAAGTGCAACTCTCAGCTGATATTGGGAGATGTGACTCTGTACTTCTAATACATGACAGGAACATGCAAATCTATTTTCCAAAGCAAACATCAGTCCAGTGTGCCCTCCCAGACCCTGGGACATATTATTAATGAGTCAGTACACTGCGTTGTTTAGGAAACATGTTGTTTCTCATTACCGCACATGCAGTTACAGACAGAATGCCACAGTGGGCCGCTGCCACAGTTCCCTGGACATTACCAGGGAAAGGTAGAGAATACTAATGCAGGGCTTACGCACAAACACACACACACACACACACACACACACACACACACAATCTCATGCCCTGAGCAATGCTGGAACTGGGTTGGAGGAGCTCGGCTTGCCATTTTCCACTGGCCTGCTGATGCCAGCCAGAGGAGGTAAAAGAGAAGCTTCTCTTACCCATCCACTGAGCATGGATTTGAAATGATGACCCACAGCACTGTGGTATAATCAACCAGCAAGGAGCCGCCCGATAGCGAAACACACCTTCTGGCCTTTCACAACGCCCCGTGCATGACAAGAAGAGAGGTGGGTGAGCGAAGAACGTAAAGAACAATCCAAACATGTGAAAGGTCAAGCATCTCACACCCACTCCAGCATAAACAAGATAAATGGGATAAGCAAGAAAAAAAATCGGCAGCAACTTTTTCGCTATTCGCACTATAATGAACTGGATTTGGAAATTCGAACCCGTGCTTTCTGAAGCAATGATGACCTTCTCCATCACTGACAGATCTTGCTGATGTACTGCACCCAACTCCTCCTCTCTTTTTTTTTTCAGAGATCAGTGTGCAATGAAAACATTGCGCCTTTGCCATTTTCCTCTCATCCGCATCCATCCGCATCAGCTGGCACTAGAGACATGTCATTCTCACACCTCTCATTCAAATCAACGTGAGCTGATACAGCAGTGCTACATTAAGCTGCATTTGATGGAAATGCATCCTGGAGGCATGTGCAGGGGGTGTAGTGTCAGTGCCATGGGGAACCTCCGAGAAGCATTTTGCTAGAAGAAAAGCCTCTGCAGTGAACCCGTTACGCACGACACACGGATGCATGCACAACCTCCAATCATGCCTTTATAATAATGATGCCTAATATTGCATGGGTGTGATAATGCTATTTTAAGATGCATTGCGCAATAGCTAGACGCTATGAGTAGTAATGGCTACTAAAAATGTTTAAATATGCATTCACAGGCTATATTTAGAAAATAACGAAAGTTTGAATGGGAAAATATATGTGAGTTAGGGATTCTTTTCTGCAAATAAATAAGTAAATAAATAAACTTCGTCATGGTGTAAAACGATCGTATTTAAGATCATAGCGCTCACCTGCCAACAGTCTGGTTGGCGAGCTGTCGCATCCGATTGAATTGCTTCTTCATTTTTGTATTTTTTTTTCTGCGTTAACACCTCGAGCGCAAAACAATCCGCATTTCTCTCAAAATAAAGGGACGTAATCCGGTGCGAACATCCCCGTTATTCCCACCACACGCCCTCATGGCAAACCGAACGAGGGTGGAAATGTCCTAAAATGCGTATTTCAGTGCATTTTTGCGCTGCTGCTCGGCTGAGATGCTGCTGGGCGATTCTCGCATCGGCAAAGTGACAGCAGCGGAACGACGCGAGCGCGGTGCATCATGGGAAGTGTAGTCTTATTACACATGATCCATGTGCCGAGCGCTTTTCATTTAGTGCGGTCGACAGACAGGTATGCACTATGCAGTGGTGGCGTTAGGTTTGCACTGCAGTGCAGTTCACTCGTGGCATAAAGAACGCTTTCAGACAAAAACAATACGTGGTCTTTCACACCACACTTAACCCTGTCTACTTAAACAGCAGCAGGGCAAAAAATGTTTTTAACCATGAAATTCTGATTCAGAGCATAGAGCTTTTAGAGGGGTTGACCCCTAAGATGCACAGTTGTTTAGCAACAGACAACCAATCATAAACAGCCTCGGTTCTACCTCATTAAATATTCATGACTTTGTACATTAGAAGCAACTTTCCCGGGTATCTGAGGGAAACGGTAAAACAGTAGGTGCGTTGATATGCGCGACAGCACACTGATAACTATGAGCATATTAGTTCCACAATAAGGCAAGAAACTGCGTTGCATGAAATTTGAAATTAAGCTCATTTTCCCGTTTTTGAGGGTGTTCACGTGCAGAGCGAATGCTGTAATGGGCAAAAAAATAATGTTTTTATTTTTATTATTCAAATAAAATCTTTATTTGTTTATTTTTTACTTAATCAGATACGGACATTTTCAATAGGATACATTTAGCTAATGCATATGACATGGTTAGAAATCTTGAATGAAAGCACCATAATGCGTTGAGTGATAAGAGACAGGTTGTGTCCCAAATGACACACTACGCTATGCACTTATTCTAGGCACTGTGTACTCTGTAATTATATACAGATTGAATATATAAGATTGTTTTGTCATCCAACATCGGAGTCTATAACAGCCCCTCCCCCTCCATCATCCGGGCATGTGGAGTGCACTTTTTCTTTATGGAATATTCGTTGTGCACACACACTAATCACACTATTAATAGCCTACAAAAACGGCATAGACTAGTGCTAACCTTTTTTCTTTTTTTTTTTTTGCATTTAGGTGGCTGCTATTATGTGGGTGGCAGTTATTACAGGTCGCATCCTGGATTTGTTCAATCAGTTACGTTGACCTTATGGGCTAAATATGAAAATAAAAACTTTACAGTAACAACGATTAGGCTAATTAATAACTAACCCAAGATAAAATATGAGCCAACAGATAACCCTATTCTCCAAAATGTATAATCTCCACTCAAAAAAACTACCAAAGTAGTAATCAAGTAAGTTAGAAGCTGTAAAATCATAATATTAAAGAGCCAGTAAAAAACAAAACAAACAAACAAAAAAAAACACTATGCTATATTAGTTTTGCGAAGGCTATATTTCCACAGGGAAATGAACAAACATGAGCCATAGCTTTTTTGTTAGATATTCATTTCCACTGGGAACCGAACACGAACGGAAATCTGGGGTTTTGTGAAGATGACACTGCCATCTTGTGGCTGCTTTCATGTAGTTTGACCTGTATTTGAAGGACTTCCACCGCCTCCTGACAGCTAGCTATTGCATTACTGTTAATTGTAAGAGACAACATATTGTATGATATCTTAGGTCAATTTCGGTGAGATTTTTAAAGCTTGGTATGATTTATATTCATACATTTTTTTGGCAACCTTGTTGTAACTGGACATCAATGCATTTTCAAACATTACAATAAAAAGATGCTGTGAAACAAAAACGAACAAAAACGCATTTTTTATAAGAATAAGAATTTTGAATATGTGTGCTTTACTCTTTTGAATTGTGACTAAAAACATCATCGTGAACTGTTCATCTCAATTTGTCTTTCCAAAAATACTTACATACTTTTGACTCTTGATTAAAGATGAATTCAAAGATTCTTTACAAGATATGAGAAAACAATTAATTTGTTCATGAGCTGTGTAACTCAATATGAAGATGGGGAAGATGAGAAATCAAACTTGTTAGATGTAGATATGAGAATTAGAAACATTCTGAGACAATTAGTATAAAAATAGAGGCGTTGAAATGGTGCTGACAGGCTACCATATGGTGTCATTTTAACAATGTTACAAAGGCTAAGATGATTGTGATTCACACATCTAACAAAACAGCATATTGTTCATTATTTGACAGATGCAGGAATCCAATACAGCAGCCTAAAGTTAACAAAACTGAAATGGTTTGACAATTTTATTTCATGCTGTCTATAGAAACAGGAAGTTGGTGCAGCACACATCAAATGGCTTGTCTCTTTCTGTGAAATAGTCCAGAATAATAATAATAATAATAATAGTAAATTAAAAAAAATCAAAACAGCCAAAGCCATTTTTTCACTTTTTTGCAGGGAAGAAGATCTATAATACCTAGTACCCAGCATTCCTGTTAATCACAGTTGCTTGGCTAAAATGCATTTTTCATTTTGCCACATTGTCATGGACTTCACTATCAAGTTCAAATGCTCAGTTTATTATTATTAACCTTTTAATATTAATCTTAAATTGCAAATGTGTTGTCACAAAACAACAGAGGTATGTATTTTAATATCAGCTGGCAGTGTGATATGGCATCAGCCAATGGCTCTGTTGCTGGACATTTTTCTGTCATTTTTAGTATTGACACTTTTTTCCTGCAAATATTTCATCAGTTATAATGTGCGTATGTCACATTGCTCTGACGACTGAACCAGTGAGACCATTATTTTGCGAATGAATAATTCTTCTTCTGAGTCCTTTCTTTACAGTGAATTGGCCAAGCGCGTCGATTCACTTTCATTTGGATATTTAGTCTTGGATCTTTTAAACATTTTAGTCTTTTTATTGTGCTCCCAGCAGTGGAATTCCAAAGTAAAAGTATACGTGACTTACTTAAAGGGGTCATATGATGTTGCTAAAAAGAACATTATTTTGTGTATTTGGTGTAATGAAATGTGGTTTAAGGTTAAAAAAACACATTATTTTCCACATACTGTACATTATTGTTTCTCCTCTATGCCCCGCCTTTCTGAAATGCGTCCATTTTTACAAAACTCATCGGTCTGAAAAGCTAAAAGTTACGCCTTCTTTCTTTGTGTGAAAATTTGGGCAGAGTTATGCAAATCTTCCCACATAGCAACGTAGATATGTGGGGGCGTGTTAGAACGAGCCCTTTTAGGTAGGCGTGGCTGACTCTTAACTTTTATAAAGAATATCTCTTTGGATTTGAGACTTTAGTCTTTGCAACTTTACAGATCTTCTTTATGCACCAAGAGCTTGTAACACTTCAAAGAGAAAGGAAAAATTGAAATCGCATCATATGACCCCTTTAATGTGCTTAGGACAGTTGCACTCGCACTTGAATGGTTTCTAAACACTGACGGTCGAGTGAATATTAATCGCGAAGCTTCACTCACGAGTGTGTGTGGGTTTTTTTTCAGTTCCTCACGGGGCTGCGGATGCATTTCTCAGGACGGACTTGACGTGTCTGCGCTCGGTTGTGCCTCGGATGCCAGCATATCCGGTCAGATACAGTTATTTGCTGCTGACCAGGCACAAATTGGCACAAAGACACTAAATTATAAATAGTCCAAATTCCCTCTCATTATACCATGAACCAGTTACAAAGTAATGCAAAGTGCCATGTGTATTTTCATAGGCCTATATTGTGTGTCTTCCCTAACATTTGTATAACCAGTGTTGCAAAACCATGCTTAATTTGTGGTTACCATGGCTTAACTATAGTAGCCAAGGTTTTTTGGTTTTATTTGTAGTAGCTAAAACCATGATTTTAAAGAAACGCTATATGTAAATGTAGGAATCAACATTAAGCTTAATAAATGCTTTAGAAGTATTTTCCATTACTAGTTCATGTTAATTAATGTAGTTAACTAATGTCAACAAATGGAACCTTATTGTAAAGTGTTACCATTCTGGACAATGGAAGCCACACAACTACAAATCTGGTTTACTGTTCTTGTTTAAGCACATAATTGTGAGATGCTACTCTTTAGTTTGTGGGAAAATTATTTTAGTATTATTATACATTTTTAATGACCTCTCAAATTTAGAAACAACATATTTGTACTTTTAATAATTCATTGGTCACACTGCAGGATTACTTGAGTGAGCTGTAAAACAACTAAAATATTATTAAAATTGTGAAAACCATATTAAACATACAAACCCAATTCCAAAAAAGTTGGGACACTGTACAAATTGTGAGTAAAAAAGGAATGGAATAATTTACAAATCTCATAAACTTATATTTTATTCACAATAGAATATAGATAACATATCAAATGTTGAAAGTGAGACATTTTGAAATGTCATGCCAAATATTGGCTCATTTTGGATTTCATGAGAGCTACACATTCCAAAAAAGTTGGGACAGGTAGCAATAAGAGGCCGGAAAAGTTAAATGTACATATAAGGAACAGCTGGAGGACCAATTTGCAACTTATTAGGTCAATTGGCAACATGATTGGGTATAAAAAGAGCCTCTCAGAGTGGCAGTGTCTCTCAGAAGTCAAGATGGGCAGAGGATCACCAATTCCCCCAATGCTGCGGCGAAAAATAGTGGAGCAATATCAGAAAGGAGTTTCTCAGAGAAAAATTGCAAAGAGTTTGAAGTTATCATCATCTACAGTGCATAATATCATCCAAAGATTCAGAGAATCTGGAACAATCTCTGTGCGTAAGGGTCAAGGCCGGAAAACCATACTGGATGCCCGTGATCTTCGGGCCCTTAGACGGCACTGCATCACATACAGGAATGCTACTGTAATGGAAATCACAACATGGGCTCAGGAATACTTCCAGAAAACATTGTCGGTGAACACAATCCACCGTGCCATTCGCCGTTGCCGGCTAAAACTCTATAGGTCAAAAAAGAAGCCATATCTAAACATGATCCAGAAGCGCAGGCGTTTTCTCTGGGCCAAGGCTCATTTAAAATGGACTGTGGCAAAGTGGAAAACTGTTCTGTGGTCAGACGAATCAAAATTTGAAGTTCTTTTTGGAAAACTGGGACGCCATGTCATCCGGACTAAAGAGGACAAGGACAACCCAAGTTGTTATCAGCGCTCAGTTCAGAAGCCTGCATCTCTGATGGTATGGGGTTGCATGAGTGCGTGTGGCATGGGCAGCTTACACATCTGGAAAGGCACCATCAATGCTGAAAGGTATATCCAAGTTCTAGAACAACATATGCTCCCATCCAGACGTCGTCTCTTTCAGGGAAGACCTTGCATTTTCCAACATGACAATGCCAGACCACATACTGCATCAATTACAACATCATGGCTGCGTAGAAGAAGGATCCGGGTACTGAAATGGCCAGCCTGCAGTCCAGATCTTTCACCCATAGAAAACATTTGGCGCATCATAAAGAGGAAGATGCGACAAAGAAGACCTAAGACAGTTGAGCAACTAGAAGCCTGTATTAGACAAGAATGGGACAACATTCCTATTCCTAAACTTGAGCAACTTGTCTCCTCAGTCCCCAGACGTTTGCAGACTGTTATAAAAAGAAGAGGGGATGCCACACAGTGGTAAACATGGCCTTGTCCCAACTTTTTTGAGATGTGTTGATGCCATGAAATTTAAAATCAACTTATTTTTCCCTTAAAATGATACATTTTCTCAGTTTAAACATTTGATATGTCATCTATGTTGTATTCTGAATAAAATATTGAAATTTGAAACTTCCACATCATTGCATTCTGTTTTTATTCACAATTTGTACAGTGTCCCAACTTTTTTGGAATCGGGTTTGTAGTTAAAGCACCTAAAAATACACTTTCCAAATACACCTCATTTAGATTTTAACCTAAAATCTCATTGTTGATGAAGGTTCATGAACATTTGTCAAGTTATTTGTCAACTACAAATAGAACAATCAAAGCTTTTCAAAGAAACTACAAAACTAACTCACCCTTGCGTCACCCCTCCCCTGCAACCTGGCGGTTGTGCAGTCCATTAGTAGTTAATGGGGCAACAGGTGGGCAGTGTACTGAGGCCTAAGGGTTCAGAGGCCTCACTGAGTAAGTGATACTGAAATATAGCCACTCGCTGCTCCTACCACAGGGGCCCCATTAATCTGGATGGCTGGAAATTGAGAGGACATCCTATGAGCCTTGATCTCAACCCTCTGACCCCAACTCTGTCATTCGTTTTTATTAGTCTGGAGTCAAATGTTAATCACATCTGAGCATTGACGAATCTTTTAGTGCTGCCAGACCTGTGCAGGAACCATGCACCAGCAAACAAGCCCTTTTGGATGCTCTCCTGACTGTCTTAAATCAAAATGAAAGGGACTCCCAAGCATGTACATTCCCCCAAAAAAAGACCCATGCCTTTGAATTTCCTTCCGAAGCTCACTTCATCATCTCTTGTCATACTGAGAAGAGACAGGAATGTAAGAGGGGAAGGGGTCAAAGGGGAAAAGCCATAGTGAAGATATTACTGAAAACATGAAGCTCATGAAAACAACACAAGTATAATTTCATTAGTGCAAGGATGGTGCTGTGTGTTTACTTTATGATTTACAAATAAATCCATGAAAAATACTAACCTTAAAGGGGTCATATGATGCTGCTAAAAAGAACATTATTTTGTGTATTTGGTGTAATGTAATGTGTTTATGCATTTTAAGGTTAAAAAAACATTATTTTCCACATACTGTACAGTATTGTTTCTCCTCTATGCCCC
>NW_015650001.1:1583600-1602456 GCF_001515625.1 Sinocyclocheilus rhinocerous
CACACACACGACGCGTTACTCTGCGCTGCGCAAAACTCAAATACTTAAACTAATAACAAAGCATACTTACAGTCGCTGATTCAGAAGCGCCAGATTGTCATAGCAAAGTCGGAATTGACCCTTTTTGTTTTTTTTTTTAGAAATAGCCTTTTGTGCAGCCAGCTTTGTACTCTTCTAGGTTCAAAAAACTGTCGTCCATAAAATGCGTTGCACTAATTCGAACATCTGGGTTGTGCTGTTCTGTTGTAACTAAATCTTAACCAATGATTCCTAATTGCATCTACTTCCGGAAGGCCAAATAAAGTGCTTTTGCACTGAATCACACAGCGTCTCCCTGACATAGCTTTATCAACACTACTGCTGTTCCTGAAACCACGCTTTCTTTCTTTGTGTGAACATTTGGGCGGTGTTATGCAAATCTTCCCACATAGTGAGGTAGAAATGTGTGGGCGTGTTAGAACGAGCCGTTTTAGGTAGGCGTGGCTGACTCTTAACTTTTATAAAGAATATCTCTTTGGATTTGAGACTTTAGTCTTTGCAACTTTACAGATCTTCTTTATGCACCAAGAGCTTGTAACACTCCAAAGAGAAAGGAAAAATTGAAATCGCATCATATGACCCCTTTAAAATCCAGTTATTGTTGTGTCTTCCTTTGACTTTGCTCTCTGGTGACTAGCGTTTGTCTCAAATTACAGCTGTTATTAAGCTAATAAAGCTGTTTCCTCAAAGTTCATGACCTTTAGTACCCCTGACCTTTGCTGTTGGTCGTACTAAAATGTTCTGATTTCCATGTAGGATATATTGCCGACTTCTGACCACAAAGGTGTCCCTGACTATAAGAAGATGAAAGTCAGCTAGCAAACCAAATTGATATGCTGGCATTTCCACTTCAGTTGATTGACACAGAGGGTGTTTTTGTTTGTTTGTTTTTTTTACATTTTTACTGTCATGTAGAAACCTTTTTCTTATTGACGGATTTTATATGATTAACAACAGACGTTTTAGCATTTACTATGTACAATACTGAACCTTGTGAAAAAGAAGTACACTTTAGCACACTTTTAAACTTATTACAGAAATAATATACTACACAAAAAAGTTACAATTTATATCAAATGCAATAACTTCAGAGTACTTTTCTGACTCACCTAAATAGGATTTAAGTACATCTTTCATGTAATTTAAGAATTACATTAAAATATACTTTAAAGTAAAACTGTTTAGTTGGCATTATTACAAAGTGCAATTTTTAAAAGTGTAATTAAGGGTGTCATGAAAGTGTCCTTTATTTCATTAACATATTATCTGCAAGTACAGTTGAAGTACACTACAAGTGGACCTTCAATACAGTTAAGCACAAGTGGGGGTAATGATCCTAAATTTGAAAGACTTTAATCCTTGTATTTACGCCATAAATCACCACTTCCCTTTATGATGTGGCTTTTTGAAATGTACATGTTGTTATCTGATACCCTTTTCATTCTGTTAGCATTGATTAAGAACAAAGCTAACCTGGGCTAACAGGCACAGCTGATGTTAGAGGTATCAAGTCCAGGTTGTGACCTGTAGCTGGACCCTCCCATCGTCTGCAGGGGAAGTTCATACACAACATGTGTGATCCGACTTCTTCACAAAGAGTGTCATTTTACCATCTATTGAGAAGGAGTTGTGTTTGAAGCTGCGCCTCTTACCGCTAATTAAGAACTTCATTAACAGTGTGTTGCTTCATAGACTGACTTCTAAAGCATCTAAAGTTAGAGGCCAAAAGCACTGTTATTACTAAGCTGTCTGTGCATGGCACATGCCTTTAAACAAGAGTACTAGGATTAAAATGCTCTTCCAGACTGGAGAAGTGCAGAGACTAATCTTTAAAGGGTGCTGGAGTCATGACTGCCCCCCTCACACCTTGGCTAATGAAAATGCTCTGAAATTAGAAGTGTTAAGAATTTGCAAGTCTAAACTGGAAAGGTTATTTCTAGACAGATTGGGTGACAGAAAATGATGGCTATCTCCACAGCTTTGAGACGCTAAATGCAGGGCAGGATGATGGACCTGATAAGCCAGTGATGATTTGCTGGCGTCTCTCTAGACGTATATTTATCAGCCTTTTCTGCTTGTAATGAGCATACAATATTTCGGGAGGTGAATATGCAAAATTCTGCAACAAGAACTTATGGACCTATGGATTGGAAATTTAAAATATGAGAATGAAAATTATGTCCAAGAGCTGCAGCAGATTATAGGAAGAGTTATACTCATGCTGCTCGTTGCAACTAATGCTAATCAGTTTTTTAATCTACTGATTTGATGATTAGGTCTTTGATTAATTGATAACCAAATATAAAATGGCCAAATGTTGTTGTCCAAATTAAAGACTGTGAAAATATAGCACATGTACTGTATCTGTTTAAACATATATTATGTGCAAAGGAAGGGGCTAAAATATAAACATGCATGTACACTATAATAAAGAAAAACAAGTGCCCATCTGGATATTACATTTATACCCCAATAATGCCTGTACAGTTATTGCTCTCATAAAAATGCAATTACTTGTGTTACATGTAGCATTTTAACCCTCATTTAACGTCCAACAAAAAGTAGCAAAATGTAAATTTTAGTCGGAATTATTGCACCACCCTTCTTGTGCTCGTTTAGTGCAATCTGTAAGGACTCGATTGCTGTCATTTTGCAAAATGGAAATACTACTGTGGCTCTACATTTACATATAAGGACATAACCTTAAAATGTAAGTTATGCACTGACGACTCAATCTCACAGGAAAATGTAACTGTTTTATGAGGTGCCAATTTTGTATTCATTGGAATGTGAATCAAACAAAAACATATGATTCTTAGAAAAAAGAAAGATCGACCCCTAAAAATAACCGTCAATGGGGTGTAAGCAGGTCATACAAAAATGTACGAATGAGATCATATGAATTTGTACTAATTAGCCAGCAATTCACCAAAACTTACAATAGTTACAAATTGCCATGAGAGTGTCTTGAAAAATCTGATCTGTAATGCATTACATGACACGCATCTGTCAGAGCACCTGATAGGGCAAGTTGCATTAAATTATATGCTAATACATTTGTTTGAAGCTCTTAAAGGGGTCATATAATGCTGCTAAAAAGAACATTATTTGGTGTACTGACACCGAGTGGCTGAACTAGGTATTGCAGTTCAAATTCAAAATATTGGAGAGGTTTTTTTTCACCCGGCCCCTCCTCCTCAGACTTGATGCACATGCAGGTTACCAGATTGACGACACCAACAGGAACGAGCGCACTTGACGATGAATGAAATGAAATATCTTGGAGTCCTTCAGGTGTTTTTTAGCAAACTCCATGCGGGTTTTCATGTGTCTTGCACTGAGGAGAGGCTTCCGTTGGGCCACTCTGCCATAAAGCCCCGACTGGTGGAGGGCTGCAGTGATGGTTGACTTTCTACAACTTTCTCCCATCTCCCGACTGCATCTCTGGAGCTCAGCCACAGTGATCTTTGGGTTCTTCTTTACCTCTCTCACCAAGGCTCTTCTCCCCCGATAGCTCAGTTTGGCCGGATGGCCAGCTCTAGGAAGGGTTCTGGTCGTCCCAAACGTCTTCCATTTAAGGGTTATGGAGGCCACTGTGCTCTTAGGAACCTTAAGTGCAGCAGAAATTTTTTTGTAACCTTGGCCAGATCTGTGTCTTGCCACAATTCTGTCTCTGAGCTCTTCAGGCAGTTCCTTTGACCTCATGATTCTCATTTGCTCTGACATGCACTGTGAGCTGTAAGGTCTTATATAGACAGGTGTGTGGCTTTCCTAATCAAGTCCAATCAGTATAATCAAACATAGCTGGACTCAAATGAAGGTGTAGAGCCATCTCAAGGATGATCAGAAGAAATGGACAGCACGTGAGTTAAATATATGAGTGTCACAGCCAAGGGTGTGAATACTTAGGACCATGTGATATTTCTGTTTTTCTTTTTTAATAAATCTGCAAAGATGTCAACAATTCTGTGTTTTTCTGTCAATATGGGGTGCTGTGTGTACATTAATGAGGAAAAAAAATTAACTTAAATGATTCTAGCAAATGGCTGCAATATAACAAAGAGTGAAAAATTTAAGGGGGTCTGAATACTTTCCGTACCCACTGTATTTTTATGCTTTAGTAGAGTCAAAAAATTACATACAGCACCTTTAATATAAAGCATTCACATGTACAGGACAACATAGGTACTGGTGCACTTTTCTTGCAGCAGTTCATTCTGTGTTCCTCGCTATTTTCCACATGTGTTTTGTCCTTAGATATGCACTGTTTTCCATGTACTGCATGCAGCAGATGTGATTCATCGATTATCATATTAATTTGATTAGTTTATGTAGACATTGCAGTATATTATTGTTCTTTTGGAGCTTGGAATTAAAAATTAACATCCACTTTAAATGTATAGAAAAGTGCAGCTGGGACATTGTTCAAAATATCTTGTTTTGTGTTCATTGAAAGAAGAAAATCATATAGGTTTGAGGGTAAGTAACACTATTTTTTTATTTTTGGGTAATCTGTCTTTAAGGGTCAGATCAGGAAGAAAAAGCTCCATATGGTTACAGCTCATGGCACAAAATGTTTACCAAAATACTGTTGCATGCCTGCAGGCAAATGCATCACTGAACTTGAATTCTCAGACAAACAGAGATATTATCTTTACGTCTATATTTATCTATTTCAGACATTTAACACTGTTGTCACTTAGGCCTCCTGAGAAGCAATTTAAAACAATCTGGGGCTGCCAAAGTCAGTCTGTAGGTGACAGGTATATCCTCAGGCAAGGCCCACCCATGCAGCTTAACATCTTCTTAAATTAGCAGCGTCTAGTGCACACCTTAACACACACCTGAAGAGGAATGACCGAAGGTGTACGGCAGTGTGTGTGCGGTTTGTAAGAGTAAAACAGTGACATAGAGCAGCTGCTCAGGAGAAAACATCACCGTAATGTTGACACAGAGGAGAGCAAATGAAAACCAAAGTAAAGCCCTCTTTGTTTGGTTGTTTAATGACGACATTAACTGAGGCTATTCATTAAACTACATAAGACAGTTTGAGACCAGATTGACCACAGTACCAATGATGGGTGCCAGACATCTGCTCTGCTTTTGGCTTGACAGATTAAAGAGGTGTTCAGATCATGCTTGATTAGATGAACGAAAGATGGATGAAGTGATTCAGTAGGTTTTCCAGTGTATGTGGATCTTTCTTAGATCTGTATTTTAAAGGTATAGTCCCAAAAAATGATAATTCACTTATCCTCACTGAAACCCATATTATTGTTTTTTTTTCTTCTATGGTAGACAAAAGATGGATTTTTGAAGCATATCCTGGCCACACTTTTCAGTGAAGATGGATAGGTACTGCCTATGAAGACATTTTAAACAAGATTTAGACAGCTTTTTACATAAAATGAAAGCATTCACCAGTGACTGTCAAGCTCCAAAAGGACAAAGAGTCAGCCAAAGATTTTTAAAAGTATTTGTTCTATTCTTAAGTCTTATGAAATCTTATGTTTTTTTTCTGCATGTTAACAGATTACAGCAGGCCAGTGTTGCCAGGTCTTCAAACAAAACTAGCCCTGTGGCCAATCAAAACGAGTGACACTATGTCAAAACTCAAAATATGCCACTCTCATATATATAAAAAAAAAGCATACTTTACAGTCATTGTTAATCGTAATATATAATTTCAACTTTAAAGTCACTATATCGATGTAATGATAAGCACAGTATGTTTATATAAAGGAGCTCACAGGAGCTCAAAGTCTTCCTCCCAAAGAAAACGTATCTAGCACAGTTTTATCATTGGTAGAACATAAAATTAGTAAATATTTGAATATAGGCCTACGCATTTAGATCAAATACAATTTATGTAATTTGTCAAAACTTTAACCCACAGAAAAAAAAATCAACCTGTGGCAGCAGTTTGAAAGTAGCCCAATTTTGAGAAGATTTGGCAACCCCGAACTGCAGAGTGTTTGTGAAAAGTTAACAATTAATTAAATCATAGAAATGTCCAAACCATGTGTGACAATATATACATTTAATATCATCAAAGAAAAGTGTGCATTTTAGAGACATCTGTTTGTTTCTCTCTTCTAATATTCTGTTTACGGTTAAAAAGGTCATTGTTGTCCCAGGTGATGTTTCTACAGTATTCCTGAAATATTACTTACCACAATAACTCAGCTCTGCTGTACCTACTCAAAGCGTCTTTTTAAAAACCTCGAGATGAAAGCTCTCCTGCTGGAAGGCTCTTGAATGCTAGTAATAATCTGGCTTTATTCGTACTAAAATTTGTCATGAAGAATGCAGGCTGCAGCTTTAATTGTGTTGCTTTAATGGATGACCTTGTTTCCCTCAGCCTCTGGTTGAACTCCATTTAGATGAGACTGCAGTCTGTAATTTAAGGAAGCCTCTTATCATTTCTCTCTCTTTCCAGCCTGAGGGGACATACGGTTCACCAACAGTCACAAACTTCTGGGTATGATATGTCAGCAAGGGTAAATGCTAAAGAGAACACGGCAAACTGAGTCTAATATCATGTTTGCAATGGAAATCGATGGCAGATGTCTTTAAACAGATGTCTATATTTGATGGTCCTGGATGAAGAGAGGTTTTATGTATCTGTATGTGTCCCTCAGCCCCCCTTTCACCATGTTTTGACTGGGGACAGCTGAGTGCTTTGGGTGAGGGACCTCACAGGTTTCTCTTCTCGGTCTAGATCAAAGAGAACAATAGTCTTGGTCTCTGGTGAAGTTAAAAGGATAGTTCACCCAAAAATGAAAATTACCTCATGATTTACTCACCCTCAAGCCATCCTGGGTGTATCTGACTTTCTCCTTTCAGACGAATACAATCAGAGTTATATTAAAAATTGTCCTCTTCCAAGCTTTATAATGGCAGTGAAAGGGGGTTGAGATTTTGAAGCCCAAAAAAGTGCATCCATCCATCAATCATAAAAAGTACTCCACACAGCTCCGGAGGGCCTTCTGAAGCAAAGCGATGCGTTTGTGTAAGAAAAATATTCATATTTAAAACTTTATAAACCGTAATCTCTAGCTGTTTTTGTAAGTCTAGTAAGAAACCTAGGATGGCTTGAGGGTGAGTAAATCATTTTCATTTGATTTTCATTTTTGGGTGAACTATCCCTTTAAAGGTGGTCTTCAATTTGAAAAAAAAATCCTCCACCACTAAAAATGCAAGAAAATTGACTATAGAAAAGAAAAGCACATGCAGAAAAAAAAAGGTTGGAGCATGGCTTCATGAATTTATTTCAATTTACCAAACAAGCATAATATAATACAGGTGCATCTCAATAAATTAGAATGTCGTGGAAAAGTTCATTTATTTCAGTAATTCAACTCAAATTGTGAAACTCGTGTATTAAATAAATTCAATGCACACAGACTGAAGTAGTTTAAGTCTTTGGTTCTTTTAATTGTGAACTTGCAGTAGAGAATCCTGGAAGAGTTTGAATAATTAATGCAGTCAGCCATAATCATCGGAATTGGAATTGTACTGTGATTCTGATGCCAGTCTTCAACACTTATTATTTTGGAACAATAGTATTCTGCTCTAATGATTGCTGTTGGTGAGACACGACTGTGAGGGAACTCACCGGAAACACTTCGCACTATAATTTTTCATTTTAACATTTCACCAGTTCTCTATAGGTATGAAAATGTAGCTCGCATCATGGGGGCCATTTAGGGCCCCCTTCCTCCAACCCCGTCACCCTGGCCCCTCAGTATCTTTCACCCAGATGCCTAATTTCCTGGCAGGGAACGTCTTCTGCAGACAGGCTGTTCAATGTCAAAATTATGCTTTACATCCTGATCAGTTTCCTGGAGCAGTTTGGCACAACTTTTGCAGAGCTATATCTCAACAACATTTCCAAAACAGGATTCATCACAGTCTCAGCGAACAGAGAACAGTTGTAAAATAACCAATGAAAACTAGAAAAGTAAGGCGTGCCAAGACAAACTATACTGTTGGCTTGGCAAAGAATAGTCTGAAAGTTTTGAAAACACCTCAAAGTTTGAAGCATATTTAGGGCTTTGTTTGAATACTGTAAGATCTGTACAGCATTAAGAGTTGTATAAGATCACTGAGCAGTTTCTGTGTTTTAAACTACACCATTTCAATGGCATTTTCTGTATAGAGGAACTGGTCATTAACCCTCATTATTGAAGCAAATGGCATTTTATTTCAAGGGAGCTTTACAGAAATAATGTTTTTAATATGATCCGGATACTATGTTAATTTTTCCCTTATTTGGGAAAAATATGTCGTTAAACAAACAATATCAAGCTATCTAGACGTTCTTTAAATATACATGCTTTGATAAAATGATGTTTACTTGCAACCCTAAAGTGCATAAAAAATATCAGTTTTGAGACGTGGATACTGTTAATTTTTCCCTTATTTGGGAAAAATATGTCGTTAAACAAATAATATCAAGCTATCTAGACGTTCTTTAAATATACATGCTTTGATAAAATGATGTTTACTTGCAACCCTAAAGTGCATAAAAAATATCAGTTTTGAGACGCCTTTGGGTTCTGTATTTAGCCTCAGTCGCTAAATCAAACCTGTCACATGAAGTAAATGAATTACAGCTGGACTTCTTCACAGCAGTTATTGAGACTGACTGTGGTCCATTGTAAACCTGAAGTTGATTGAAAAAAAATCCTATTAATTTCTGCTGCAGATTGTGTTGTTTTGACAATTCAATTATTGAATTCATTTCAATTATCTGTCTATCTATCTATTGATCGATCTATCTATCTATCTATCTATCTATCTATCTGTGTGTGTGTGTGTGTGTGTGTGTATACAGGTATATATGGTTTATGAGGACACAAATGTGTACAATGACATCGGTGTATAATGACATAGGTACTACAACGTAAACATGGTTTATGAGGACACTTCCTGTCTGTCCGTAAAACAAAAGGCTTAAAAAACATACAAAACGGTGTTTTAAGAGTCTCTGAGAAAGAGAACCAGGGCAGAAGTCAGAGGTCAGAGACACTGAACACACAATCCTGCTGAAGAGCCTCTAAGCTCAAATGATTAAGTGGCCTTTTGCTTTACAACATTTGCCAATGGAAACACAAGGACAGAATAGCTGGATAAAGCTGTCTCTAAAGGATAATGCCCTGAAATCCAAGCGGACTTGGACCTCAGAGAAGAAAATAAGACAGAAGTTCAGCAGGCCGGTGGGAATTTATAGACATTTAAAACAGTCTTAGCCTGAGCAAATTACTCTGGAGCGTGACTTAAGTACCCTGAGCAGTGCATTGATCTGCTTTTCTGCATAGTTAATGAGCGTCACTGGAATCTGCTCTTCCTGTTGTGCTCTTTGTGCTCCTGCTGAAGATGGCAGCTAATGAGGGCACAGACTGCTTTGCTGTTATCTGTTACCTGTCACTCATAATGCTGTAAGAACTTACTGATATAAATAGGTAAATTAAACATGTAAAATGCCTCCGATGTTGTCAGAGACACATTATGATAATGAAGGAAAATGATCAAGACAGGACATGAGAAAGCTATATCTGTAGATCAAATATCAAAGAATATAATTTAAAAGTAAGGAAACAAGCAAATGACTGTAAAGGCAATGGAATGACAATGGAAAAGTCACGGAAATTCAATGGTCAAAAAGGGTGGGAACACTTAAATACATTTTCATGCAAGGCTTACTGGCAGTTAGACAATGTTATGGATGCAGTGTTTTGGCCATGAATGATAGAAGAGCATTGCAAATGGTGTAGGAATGGTTTTAGTATGTGATTTAATGACAGATCAGAGGAGCACATGTTAACACAGTACAGTTACAGATATTCCATTGAGGGAGATGAACAAGACCACGAGTCCTTTGATGTGTCAACTGAACAGCTCCTAAATCTCTCTGAAAACACACAGGCGGCTGGTGTGTGTATGTGTGTCTATGCATCATGAAGCATAACGGACCGAACTGATCTGCCCATATGCTCTCCCGGATGCTGGAGCAGTCTATGGTCTAGATCTCTGCACTCCCACCCCTCAGGTGTCTTTTGTTCCCACCACGGTGTCCCTCCCTTCTAGTCACAGAGTCACTTTGAAGTGCCAATCAAATCAAAAGGAGGCGCTCACAAAGAACAAACCGCTAGCACAGAATATATGACTTTTTTCCTTTGTCTCTCACTCTGTCCTTTTGTGCATTTTTCCCACTTTGTCAAACTCTTCAATGCGTAATGGAATTATTAGCACATAAAAAAATTTATCAGTATGACATAGCAGGGTCATGGACAGCAGGGAAAAACAATGCTAAATGTGAAAGTAGAATTAAACTAACATGTGTTCCAGCATAGTTTTAATGGCAAAATAAAAATCAACTTTTAAAATGATGGAGAAAACATTTCCCATATATTTTATTACCACATGTCCACTTGGTAGAATCTGTGCCAACAAGACAACATGAACACATTGCTTGACATCCCAACATCCTCAAAAACCACAAACAAAACTATGCAGGTAAAAGAACATGAAATTCACTTTTAAAAAAATGAGGGTTTCAAAAAGTTTCCCCCTCAGTAATGCCATAGAAGAACAATTTTGTGTTCCTCAAAGAACCTTTCAGTGAACAGTTCTTAAAAGAACATTTTTTTTTTCATAGTGTGAAGAACATTTTAATAACCAAATGAACCCTTTGTCCAGTGGAAAGTTTCCATGGATGTTAAAGGTTCTTCATGGAACTAGATACCAATAAAGAAACTTTTAAAGTCTTGTAAGAATTGTTCACTGAAAGGTTCTTCGTTGAGGAACCAAAAATGGTTCTTCTATATGACATCACTGTAAAAACCTATTTTGGAACCTTTATTATTGACAGTATAATATTTGTTCTCATTGTCTGTTATTAGTTCTTTGTAAAAAATTAATACATTTCAGTGTTTGATTTTAAAGACATTTTGTTTAATAAAAACTTAACTCTGTTTTGGGTTGCCACGTTCAATGTGTAAATTATGGGTCTTGAAACAAAGCCAGAATTGCTGGTCCATGTTGAATTTGCATTTTAAATAGATTTACTGACCAGAATCAAGCATTTGACACCAGTCTTGATCTTGTAAATGATCGCTGTCATTCGGTCGACCTCACAGTCCTCACTTCACTGTAAATGTAACACAAAAAACTGGTGTATAAACAATTTTCACTCAGAAACTGCTAGTAAATTTCACGATTAACTGCAAAGAAACAGCAAGTATGAAAGGTATTTCAGTTTTGTATCTGTTATGTTCATGTTTATGACAGATGTAAGTATTTGTTTTGTCACTTTTTATTTGTGGAGGGGTTGTCCTGACAGGAAGCAAGTGTGTTTTGCAGACACCAGTGGGTGCAGGAAGTGCAGATACAGTCATCTCACACACATACACACACACACCGTGTGGTAGATGAGATAAAGGGATTAGTGGACTGCGGTTGTGTGCTTCTGCTCAAACTCTGATTGACATGGCAGCTCTGCGTAATCCTGATAATCCTGTAGAATGCTACAGGTGCTGGAGGTCCAAGGCCTCTGACCTGAGGCCAAACTCACTCTCTCACACACACACACACACACACACGCACACACACACGCACGCACACAAGCAGTCAGATCTCAAGTTCAACAGTTCCTTAACTTTACCTCCCTATTCTAGAATAACATCATCTATAACCTACATCTCTTTTCATGCTAAGTGTTTGGTGCCACTGTGACATGTTTATAGCCAAGAGCGAGAGACGAGCAGCGGGAGATGTACAAACATCTGCTGGAATCGTGCCTAAACAATTCTGCATCGGGAATCCTCCGTGAGACGACTGTCATTTCTCTCACAACGCTTCAACAAGCAAACAGAACTGTTGTTCATTTTTTATTGCACAGCTCATTGCATGAAGTATTGGTTTATGTTTCTTTAAGTCATTCATCATGAAGAGACTTGTGCAAAGTCTGGTATTCAGCTTTTTAGAGGCACATTTGCCAGTATAACTGTCAAAGCAATTAAGACCAAAATTGCATGTTCGTGTTTACATCCTTGTAACATTTTCTTAAGGAGAGAGAAAGATGAGTCTGGGCTCATATTTCTTATTGTTCTTAAAGCTATTGTTACTTTCATTTTCATTATATTGCTTTATAAATTATACTGTAAAGTTAATTGTTTTAATCTAATGTAGTCATGATGATTCAGTCATAATAAAGAATAATGTAAATTGAATAAAACTAGTGAAATTAGTTTCATTATCACGTTTGGCTATACCTGACAACCCATTTTCTACAATGTGCGGCACATTTATTATTTATTAGAAATGAAATAACATTGTTTCAATGTACCATACATGAATTTGCGTAAGGGAGACCAGGGCTAGTTGTCACAGGGATACAGTAAGGATTCAGTAAGGATGCATTAAATTGATCAAAATTGATTTTTTTTTAACATTTTTAATTTATTTTGGTTTTACTACTTTTGCACAGCACAATGGTCAACAACTGTTGTTTTATTGTGCAATATAAATAAACTAACCTAAACCAACCTAAAAGCGACCGTAAAGACATTTCTACTTCAAATGAAGCTGTTCTTTTGAACTTTCTATTCTTCAAATAAATAAATAAATGCTGATGCTGAAAATGCAGCTTTGCATCTCAGGAATAAATTACATTTGAAAAGATATTCAAATATAAAACAATTATTTTAAATCGTAATAATATTTAACAAAATTACAGTTTTTACTGTATTTTTGATATGCAGTCTTGGTGAACATAAGAGGCTTCTTTCAAAATCATAAAAAAAGAAACTCACCGACCCCAAACTTTTGAACAGTGTTGTAGTTTAAATTACAACCATTTTTCTTCAAAGCAAGCTGTGACATTTTTATTGGGATACGTTGTCACATACTTTTTTCATGAAATAAACTATGTGGCAGGTTCCTGTTTCCTGTTTATTAAAGTAGGAGTGGCAATTGTTTTTAAAATTAAATCGAAATAATAATAAAAAAGGAATACTGTAAATAAACTGCTTAAGCCTTAAGAGCTTGGGCATGAGTTCCGATTGGCCAATCCCGCTGCCAATCACACGCCCCTCTTCTTTAAATAGCGTTCACGGCCCGCCGTTCACTCAGATGATAAGAACCAGTGGCAGGCGACGGAGTGATGCGCAAAAACGCGCTCGTGCCAGTGTAAAAACTGTGACTTCCTACATCTCCGCTAGACTGCAAAATGAAATGATTTCAACATCTGCCGGGGACTCATGCTCCTATTTTTCCTCTCCCGCGGAGATGCCCGCATGTTACAGGGACCTGTGCGGAGGAGCAAGTAACTTTGCCAATATGCCCTATTGGACATTGCCATTACACACAGGAGAGTCCTATGGAATATAGTCCGCACTGTCACTCCACTCAGCCGGTGAAAAACAAACTTTTCGTGTTCTGCATCATGCTGTCACTGTGGGTGTACATGCTGTACTGCTGCGTGGGCTACAGCTCCACCTCACCGAGCTTCATGATGGAAGAAAGGAGCAGTAGGAATCCACTCAGACCCCTCCAGAAACAAGACCTGGAGATGTTCCCCAAAAGCCAGTCCAGGGACTTACTAAACAACGAGAGTGATGCTGACAGCAAAGGAGACGGCTGGGAGGAAAATAAGGGCGATGTTGCTTATGACGAGGACTCGGGAGTAGCAGGTGCCCTGAACGGGTCCGAGACCAAAAAGTTGCCCCAAGCGATTATAATAGGGGTGAAGAAGGGCGGGACGCGCGCGCTGCTCGAGTTTCTGCGCCTCCATCCTGACATCCGCGCGGTGGGAGCGGAGCCGCACTTTTTTGATCGCAACTACGAGAAAGGACTCGAGTGGTACAGGTACGTTTTTTAATACGCTGTTATTCATATGTAGGCTACGTTTATCATATCGTCAGGATAAAAGCGGATTAATACCGCGGAATTATGTGGCTCATATTCATCCCAGTAGTGACGCATAAACCTGCAAGTAATTGGGGGGTGACTCCACTTTTGAAGGTTTTCAAGGAAAGAAAAAACAAACAAAAGGTTGAGATTCTCAAAAATGTTTTAGATTTTTACATAGCATATACTTGCACAAATTTCTAGGTCTACGTTTCATGGGGTTTTCTGAAAATCGAAAGAGCAAATTCTAAAATAGAATTATTTTAATATTAACATTAATAATAAAGGACCTCAAAAAACGACGACCTATAAATACATTTCCATGACTTTTGTGATTTTTTATTATAGCCTATAATAGAGTTTGCAGAACCGGAAAACTTTTCTTGTTAAAAATGTTTTGTGTAAAGGATTTAGTCATTGGTTATGACATTTTACACATCACAAACATAACTAATGCTGGGAATTATAGGCATATGCTACATGAAAATAAATTCGAGGGAGAGAAAAGGCAGCTTGTTGGATGCAAACATGTAGCTATATTTAGTCACACCGTTATGTTGGACTTATGGGAATAATTCTTTCCAGTACAGTGTTTGGAAAAGGTGAACTAGACCTAGATAAAATTGGAAGGACTCAAGACAAACATAGACTAAATAAACATTATGATCTCTGCTTGTGTAACACCCCTCACACAGTCAGGTGCACTTGCACAACATTATCAATCCGTAGAGGTTTGACCCTCACCTTTGATTCCTAGTATTTTTATATTTTTTTACCAGACAGCCATATAGAGAAAACAGATTAAATTAACTATGTTTTCCCTAGTGTGGTTTTACCTGAACTTTGAGTGAGTTGTAAAAGGGGTTAATCAGGTTAATAGCGACATTTTTCCCAAGTCATATCAATGGCAAAAGGTGTCCCATTTGACCTGAATTCACCCCTACACAGAAAGTTGTTTTTGCCAGTTCCCAGTTAACAGGGAACGTTCTCAGAACTCCCCAGGCTAACATTCTGACAAGGTTTTCTAAAAGTTCTTTCAGTAACATTAGTAGAACTTTCGTTCAATGTTATCTATCTGGTCTTTAATGATGTTCTCATGACGTTAGCACAAAAATTGAACTTTTTTTTTCCTGAAATGTTTCAGCTGCCCTTACCAAAAAGTACACTTCAAGTTTATTTTAGTAAGTATACTTAAGTAAAGTTCAAGTATATTTTTAAGTATACTTTATGTAGTAAGTAATGTTCGTCTAACGTTTTTTTAAACATTACTATTGGTTTCAGAACATTCAAAGATCATTCAACAGTAACATTAATGTTTGCAATATGATAAAATGGAATTTTCCCTTATGTTCATGTAACCAATAAAAAAATTTATGTTTTGAATGTTCATTGACTATCCCCAGTAAATTTTGTCCATTTTGCTATTTATTTTGACCAAGAACTAGACCTTAGATTGGCCAATCAATCACAGTTGAAACTAATAATCAAACTATGCAATTTGTTTCATATATCAGCAATATACACAAAATGAAATGCTGACACATTCTATTGGAAACACAAGCAAAGGAAAATGCACCCCAAAGCTTTTTATTGTTTGAGCTGATATACAGACTTTCTGTGGAGGAATCTGAAGTCCCAGGTCCTTCGCTATTGACGGAACACAGTGGGAATACAAAGAAGAGGCAAAGAGCAGGATGAGCCCCTTTATCCAGGGAGCCCAGCAGACTAATTGTGAAGCAGAAACATGGAGAGAGAAGCATGCAGCCAGGTGGCCAAGTCTCCTGTGGAGGGATTGAGCTCTGCTTCACTGTTAGTCCAACACAGAGCAGGCGTCCATGTGTTCCCTGTAGGAGGCGTTCGGAAGGGTGACTGAGCACAGCAGGGTTTTAGAACTGTACATGCAGCGTGACTTTTTATACAATGCTTTTGAAGAAACAGAGGGGCTGATCAATTTAATAAACTGGCCATTCATTTGTGGATATTTATGTTTCCGTTTCAAATATTGAAATATTTTACCCCTTAACACATTACAAGTATGCATTACAATATGACATTAATATGAACCCTGTAAAGTGTAAACCCTGAAATATTAGTCAGAATAATATGTTGTTTTTGGTGAATGTTTCAAAAGAGGATCTGTTGAACCCCTGAGGCTCTGCATTAACCCCAGTGAGAAAGAGCAGGCAATTAGAGTGAATTGTGTTGTTTCTTTCTTCACTTTGTATGCAAATGTGCTCAGAGGGTGAAAGTGCTTCTTGAGAAACCCAGCAGGATCTCCCTCAAAAAAAGCCCTAAGAGGAGCAGAATGAGGGGATTCTTAAAACATGCACAGAACTTTTCCTCAGTCTTGAAAGATGTTTCTGTTGTGTTTACTGATAAAATCGCTGCTAGCCTTTGTGTGGGATGGTAAGGCACAACTAGAATGATGGATTTCTTCTGTGTGGAAATGCACAAAGCCAGTTGCTTATAATAATTTATAAAGCCTTGGCTCTTCTCTTCACTGGCACATAAAGGGAGTGTAGCGTTTCTGTTCAAAAACCTAGTAAGCAACCTTCCTGTCAGCTGCCTAAATAAAAAAACTCACATGGATCCTTAACTCAAGCTAATACTCTAATTTATACAGCACACACAAATATTGAGTGAAATAGTCAATTTTATGTGAAGTATATGCTGCCTGCTTAGGCCAAGGCTGACCTAAAACATATTTTTCTATGAATGTTATCACTGAATTGAAGCAGAATTCAAAACTCAAGTGTTTCAGAGATTTCCAGACTAGAAGTAAAATGATTTCATTTTCCCTATATTGTCCTATATCTTTGAACAGATGTAAATTCTGAGTTATGAGAGTGCACGAATGCTAAGACGTCATAGTTCGGTCATGAAAGGACCCGCAGGCCCCCACCTTGAGCTTTGATGCGGGTCTGGAACGTGTCCCATACAAACTCTGTCCGATTATTTGAAGTAGCTGCATACCACCACTTCTCGTACCCTCCTGGGTTTTTTGACAAAGTGACATTCCCACAAGAATTCCTTCTCAGGTTGGCTCTCTGCTCTCTTAAAATGACCCAGGCTAAGCACTCATTTCGCTTGTGAACAGGTGTGTGGGATATACTTAAGCAAAAGGGCACGAGGGGCTGTTCTCTATTTTAAAAATCATGGCTAAAAGGGCTTGCAAAACCTCTAGGTGTAAGGGCAGGATACAAATTTTCTTTAAATTTGTTTAAAAATTTAAAGTTATTTTGTTAAGCTAATTAAAAGAGATGGCAGCTAATGCCACTATGGGTGGTGCACAGCAAGGCTAAATATAATATATACACACCACTTTTAAAAATAAAGGTTCTTTATTGGCATCTATAGTTCTATAAAGAACCTTTAACATCCATGGAAACTTTTCATTGCACTTTAGAGTGAAAGAGAGGTTCTTTAGAGTGAAAAAATGTTAATACGTTTTTAAAATAAAAGGAAAACAATGTTTCTTTAAGTACTGTTTACTTGAAGGTTCTTTGGGGAACCCAAAATTGTTTTAATCTATGGCATCACTGCAAAAATGCAATTTTTGAACCTGCATTCAGTAGTTTGGGGTCACTAAGATTTTTAAAAATCTTTTTGAAATAAATCACAACGGCTGCATTTATTTGATTAAAATACAGTAAGGCAGTAATATTGTGCAATATTATTCCAATTTAAAATAATTGTTTTCTATTGTAATATATATTAAAAGCTATTTATTCCGGTGATGCAAAGCTGTATTTTCAGCATCATTACTCCACTCTTCAGTGTCACATGATCCTTCAGAAATCATTCTAATATGCTGATTTGCTGCTCTTGAAAATTAATCTTTTGTAACAAGTGCATATTCTTAGAAGAAGAAAAAAGAATCACCTTGAAAGAATCACATTGTATTGTAAGTGTAATTTGTGTCCAAACATGTCATAAACATCTTCAAAGAAGCTGATTTACACACAGTCTGCATAATCATCTAACACAAACATAAGTATTGCAAAAGCAACCTAGGTGTGCTATCAGAGCTGTGATTGTAACAACTAAAAACATTGAGAAATTCCACTGAACAGTTGCATAAGCAGACAGCAACTCGGTAAATCCCTGCTGCAAATTGCTGTTCTATGACGACCGTCTTCACAGCGTCTCAGACTATCCTGAGGGAACTTCAAACAGCACCGAGACTTTAAAGGCATAAACAACAGCCTTTGAACATGCTACCTGATAGCAGACAGTGTAAACATAGGTTTACAAAGAGCTCTTCAAAAACAAGCTCAAGAGAAGACACAGCTCACTTCCCTCTAGACAAAACAAGGTAATAACATCCATCTAACACAGCAGGCTCTCTAATTTAACCCTGTGCTGCTGGAGAACTTTATTTCTCTAACGGTCCAAGAGTGCAGTTTAATCTTAAACTGTGGCTAGTAAAGACTTTATCACTATCTGTAGAAGTTTGGTTTTCTTCTGTAGTTGGCTTGCTAAAAATACCCATTACTCATTTTTTATTCATTATTGCTACAGCAAGCAACATCACTATTGCTTATACTTAGTGTTAAGAGTTTTTCAAAACCTTTAACTCTAATTATTAAACTTTGCACACAACTCAAACTCCATTTTGTGCTACAGATATGAAAAGTTGAAATTGTGTGGCTTGTTGAGGAGATTTATGGAGGGTCCCAAGTTATATCTAGGGTCAATAATATTGTGTATTAGCAATTATATACTATATATACAGTATATAGTATATTAGCGATTTTACCATCTCGCTGTTGAGGAATATAATGTAGCGATAATGGAAGCGTTAACAACAAGTTTATGTGTGTGTGCAGCGCAATCTGCGATCTCCGACCTCCCTCTCTCTCTCTCTCTCTCTGTGTGTGTGTGTGTGTGTGTGTGTGTGTGT
>NW_015650001.1:1603846-1642156 GCF_001515625.1 Sinocyclocheilus rhinocerous
GACCACTGTCATATCATTGTGTTAAACTCATTCTTTTAACTGTGATCTAAAAATTCTCTAATATTGGTCAGTAATATCACAAACATGTAGAATTTTTTGATCTAGTAATCTTTTATTTCCTTCAAAGTATTTCTACAATTCAGTTTCCTTGTTCATTTTAATTTATTTTCAGTTTGGTGTTGGCATTTGACAGACATTTCCATTTAACAGATACATTCTGCTTCTGGGACAAAAGATACTGATTGCAAATGTACTTTAAAGTAAACATTTGACATTGAGTGCACATTTTAAGTATACTTAACAGCCATGAAAGTGTACTCTCTTAAAGTGCACTTAAGTGGCCTTGTATTTCATTAATAATATCTGCAAATAGTTTTTATAAAGTATACTTACTTAAGTACACTACAAGTGTGCATTCATTAAGTAAGCACACTTTTTTTCGTAATGGAAGCACAACTCACAACATTTAAAATATAGTTGCACTCTCACTTTTATTGCTTTTCTTTTTTTTTACCAATCATGCACTGGCCACTTGTTGAACAGAATCGAACTTTAATGAGCTTTGTTTGTAAGACAGCATGCTGGATTAAGATGTTCGGACAGCCATTGCTGCCGACTGCACAGTCTGTTAAGGACAACAAATTGCGAACCACATTTGTGTCTGTCTGCTTGCATGAATAATGCATGCGGTTCTGATTCAGGTCTGTTTTGCTTGGGGACCAGGTGGAAAGTTTGATCAGTTGTGTTTGGTTTCCCTCTGGGACACTACAAAAGACTGCTCGTGTATCTAGGGGACTGTGAACATAATTGCAGAGATATACAGGCCCCTCTCCCCCCACATGCGTCTATGTCTCATTAGGTTTATGTTTTTTTTTCACACCACTTATTAATGATGAGAGTCCAGAGAGAAATAGCAAGAGAGGTTTCTAAGATTACATTTTTTTTTATTGTGGTAGGTGGTTAATGAGCTCGACCCACTACAATCCCCCTGACAGGATTAACCCTCAATCCCTCGACTCCTCAAAGCACTTCTCTCTTCTCCTCACGTTTCCTCCTCCAGTACAAACCCTTTCCCACCTCCCCACTTCATTCCAGTAAATTGCTTAGATAGTATCTATTAAACTATGTCTTGAAGGAGAGGTTAAGACAACAGTCTTTGCATAGTAAAGTGTCTATATATAAATACCTCATTATCAGGCGTAATCATTGCGGCAACATATCTTTCCCTACTTTCAGCCCCACGCTTATTTTATTTTCAAACATCTGTCAATGTCAAAATTCTTGTCACTGGCAACTATAAATAACTTAGGATAAATCGTCTGTTGCTTCAAGCAGAATAGTTGACAGGCTTGTCCAAACTGCATATATACATTAATCTTGTTTGACTATTTTAATGGCTAATATTATATATTTGTAAAAATGTTCTTCCTGAGTAAAAGGAACTGCTATAATTTAGTTTTTATGAGCATTGTCAAACTTTTTCTGATCCATAGAATTAAACTGGACTGTTTTGACTTTCTAAGACTTTATAAAAAGCTCATTGCATTTGAAATGAAGGTGCTTTGGGTTTACATAGGTTATATAATTTTTTTTTTTCTTTAAGCTTAGCTGAACATTTGCTGTCCTGACTGCTTCTATACCATTTAAAAAGTTTAGGGATCGGTAAGATTTTCTAATGTTTTTGAAAAGTGTCTTATGCTCACCAAGGCTCCATTTATTTGATCAAAATTCAGAAAACCCCCAGCAATATTGTGTAATATTATAACAGTTTCTATTTGATTATATTTTAAATGTAATTTATTAATGTGATGCAAAGCTGCATTTTCAGCATAACTAGCAACATTATTCCAGTCTTCAGTGTAACATGATTCTTCAGAAATCATATTTGCTGCTCAAGAAACATATGAAGAGTTCATTTGCAAAAACAGATAACTCCGTTTTTAACAATTTTTAAAAATTATGTTTTTTCATTGTGCATTCCAATTAATCTCAATCAAACTGCAGTTGGGTTATTTTGATTAGGTTAAAAAATAACTAAAAAATACAGCTAACTAACACAATAAAACACAATAAAAACATGATTTATCTGTTTTTGCAAATAAACTTTCATATATTATTATTATTATTATCAATGTTGAAAACAGTTGTGCTGCTTAATATTTTATGTGGAAACTGATACATTTTTAGTATTATTTGATAAAAAAGTCCAAAAGAACATTTGAAATAGAAATCTTTTGCAACAATGTGCAAGTCTTTTGATCATCAACTTTATGCGTTGTTGCTGAATATAAGTATTAATTTCTCTCTCTCTCTCAAAGAAAAAAAAATCTTACTGACCACAAACTTTTGAATGGTAGTGTCAATTATTACATAACGCTAATTCAAGTGATTTATAGTTTTCAACTGTATTCTTTCTCATGTCAGAAAATAAGATGTTAGAAAGTGTGTCTGTATATATATATATATAGTATGTTTTCATAGTTTAAACTATTTTATCTCAAACAACTCAAGTGAAAATGTAATTCCTCATGATATGACTTCTTTAAAAAAAACAACTTATGATAATCTTTGTGATTTTAAGTGACAGTGTCTTGTCCTCAATCTACCTTGTCTGCCACTGCATTGACCCCGAGTTTGTTGTTCCCATCTTTACGTGCATTATTGCAAGTGTCTGGTCTTGCATAAACCTCACTCGACCCAGTTCAGCCGTTCCCCGCTTGCTAGCTAAAGTTAAAAGACTAATTTGCCAATTACAGCATCTGGCCTGATACTGCTGATTCAGGTATCATGAGAGTGAAATGAACTCTGCATAACCTACTCTGAAATAAAACAATGGGGGGATAAGGAGGATGCTGTATCTTTTATGTGCATTTCCAAGCCTTTGTGTGGTTCATTTAGTGATCTGTATTGAGCTATGGCCGTGACGTCACAGAGGAGGATTATTATAAGACTGTAAGAGGGATTAAGGGGAATGTAAGGAGATGAATGTCTTTTCTCTTTTGTGCTAAATAAAACTTCATAATATACACAAGTGCAGTGATCCAGTCACTATAACTCATATTGACTCTGAGTGTCTGTGTAGTTTCTCAGATTTACTCATGTTTGGTTATGGATCTGAAAATATGGATTACCCCTACAGTTTTGGTCCAATCTTATGCTGTATTGATATAAAAAAAATATGGTCCAACTTGCAGCATATTCCGGCCATAAAGGTTCTGCATTGATAAGAAGAGGTTCAAACTTGTTTAACAATAAGGACCCCCAATAATGATGATGTACCCATTTATAATGTTTATAATAAAACATAATAATAACACATAAAGTGAAACTTTTTAAACCGTTAAAATGCTGTTAGATATATAAACATGGAGAGATAAAATAAAAATATTTTAAATTTAGATTTATCTGTAAATCCCTTTTCACAGTAATTATAATTCCAAAACATGGTTACATTATTTTACATGTACATTTACATTTATTCATTTAGCAGATGCTTTTATCCAAAGCGACTTACAGCTGAGCGGGGAATTTTTTTTTCTTTTTTCTCAACTGTAAATAACAATTTTACAATTTTTCCATTTTCAAAGTAGCAGTTACATGTTACATGTACTTACTATAGTAATAACAGTAAATTATGCATAATTACAAGCAACTAATCCTAAACCAAACATTAACGCTAATCTTAGGTACATGTAGTTAGTTAATATTACTCAGTACATATTTATGTAACTACAATGTAACAACATCACCTTAAAATAAAGTGTTACCAAAAATAGTGTAATATTTTTTTAATATACATATTAAACTAATTTTGTAATATTTATTTTAGGAATAAAAGCACCAATTGCTTTAGAAAAAAGAAAGAAAGAAAGAAAGAAAGAAAGAAAAGAAAAGAAACGTTTAAATTTAGTAAATCAATTAATCAATGAGTGAGCCAATTGCTTTTCTAAAATGCAGCTACATTTTTAATGTAACAATTTATAATGTGTGATGAAAGTGTATGATATTATAAAGACAACATGCTTGCAAAATTAAATAAGTGGCTTTTATGTTACTGTACTGAAACAAAAGCAAATAATGACAATTTAATTGTAAAGATTAAAAACGTATATATTTATTGCACTGTTAGAATGCTGTTAGATAAACATGAATTAATTCAATTTAGATTATTTATCTAAATTCACTACATACACTGGATGCAACCATCTGCAAAATACAGTTTTGTCTTTTTGGGTGCAATACTCACTAGACAGTCCTGGACTACCCATGGGTGTCCCTTCTGATGCTCAGACTGTCCTCTTTGAGCTTTGTGTCAGACAGTGAAGTGTGTGTCCTACGATAGTCCTGCTGTTTTTCATATCTGTGCTGTCTGTCAGTATGAATCGTGCTTTGATACTCAGCCTCCCCATGCCTCTCTGCTCCTAGGGAACTAATGCCCAAAACTGAGGAGGGTCAGCTGACCATGGAGAAGACACCAAGCTACTTTGTAACCAAGGAGGTCCCAGGCCGGATCCACGCCATGTCCAAGGACACTAAGCTGATAGTTGTGGTTAGAGACCCAGTAACCCGGGCGATCTCGGACTACACGCAGACCCGCTCAAAGAAACCCGACATCCCGTCCTTTGAGAGCTTGACTTTCAGAAACATCACAGCCAATCTAATAGACACCTCGTGGAGCGCGCTGCAGATCGGCATGTACGCCAGGCATCTGGAGCAGTGGCTGCAGTTCTTCCCCATGAGCCAGCTGTTGTTTGTGAGCGGGGAGCGTCTGATCAGCGACCCGGCCGGGGAAATGGCCCGCGTACAGCACTTCCTGGGCCTGAGGAGGGAGGTCACGCACAAACACTTTCACTTTAACCCCGCCAAGGGCTTCCCTTGCCTCAAAAGACCTGAAAGCAACAGCAAACCGCACTGCCTCGGCAAAACTAAAGGCCGCACGCATCCAAACATCCATCCTGATGTGATTCAAAGACTGCGAGAGTTTTACAAGCCATTTAACAAAAAGTTCTATCACATGACCGGCCATGACTTTGGCTGGGACTGATTTTATTAGTTTTTGGGAAGACATTTTTTGAAAATAATGAATTGTAAAAAGTATAGAACTCTATTTTATAATAATTTATTGAAAATAATATACTCACTCGGCTGCCTATCTGTTGTTGTACGTACAGTACTGCGAGTTTCTACCTTTTACATTCCGGTCAAATCTGTAAGCTTGATATTTTGTCTTTTCTAATGGGAAAAATTTTGATTTAGGAGAGGGGATGTTTGACAAAGGAAAATAGCACAATGAAACTAATTACGGGTATATGATGAGTCATTCCAGTTGCATAACAGGCCCCAATTTTTGCTTTAGTAAACATTATCTACCGTTTTTTGTTTTTTTTGAGGATTCCAGCATGTCATCCTTCATTTTAAAGGGTCATTATTTAGTCTCAGCTGTTCCAAAGCCACATTTTGTGGATCAATACTCATAAAGAATTGTCAATTATGTCAGAAAAATGATGTTTGGGACACCAGCTGTTTAACTTGATTTAAGAAAATTGAATTTTCTACATCAGCATTACACGGGAAGTCTGTGAAGACGGATGTTTGAACTGTGTTGGATTCTCTGTTACAAAAGTCTGAGACTGTCTTTATAATTCTCAAGAAGAGAAAGGCAACGCAACGCAGCTCGACAGAAATGTACACACATCTCTGTCTATATAATGACTTCATGTTACTGTAAGATTTTGCATGAAAGTTGTCATGAAATGTTTTTCTTAACAAAATAATCTAAAGGGCCTTTTCAGTATGAATATGAAATGGATAAGTTCAGTTCACTCATTTCATACCTTACAGGAATTGCAAAAAGGGAAAGTGAAATTTCCCTAGTCATGATTATTATTCATAGCTACATCAATGGTTGAGTTTTATTCAACCCTTATTGTGTACTTTCAAATGCTGTTGTTTTTATAATGAATCCGATGAAAATGAGTTCAACATGATTGTACGCTTGTTTCTTTCCAACTTCAGACCAAACAGTCCTGTCAGAGGTGCGAGACACTGAGTATTTCTGTGCTGTGAAGAAATAAATCTATTTTTACCAGAGCGTAACATGTTGTATATTCTAGTGCTGAAAATACAGCTTTGCTTCACAGGAATAAATTACATTTTAAAAGTATATTCAAATAGAAAACAGTTATTTTAAATTGTAATAATATTTCACAATATTAGTGTTTATATATACATGTGCTAAAGACTTAACCCAAATGAAAGTAATTACAGTGATGTTCATTGGTGACCTATACTTAATTTCCTGCAAAACAAGGTGAACAGCAATGGAAATAAACATGTTTGTCATTTGTTAATTACTACTAACCACTGTCAGAAGAAGCTCATTTGGATGTAACAGGAGTTTGCCGGTTTGGATTTCTTCAATCTGTACTGTTTAAACCATCAGACCAACCACAATATCACCACCAATTCAACTGCTATTTTTCAGTCTGGTGAGCTGTTTTCTGGGGCTTCGGGAGAAAGCATAGCCTTTAACACTTGTTGTTAGGTCATAGGAGACCAATTTAAGGGTGGAGATGTTTCCCTTGGGCTCCTGAAGCAGCACCTGCTGTTAACTGACACATCATGACCACCATTACCTCGGTGATCCAAGAGCAATCAGAGCCTTGCAAACACTCAAATAACTCCCTGTTCCTGCATTTCTAACACTTTACCTCCCATACATCAAATAAACAATTCAACATGACTGTAAAATGAAAGCAGCTTCAGTGTGTTCTTGCATTGACAAGCCTGACAAACTCGTCACTTCACAACTTCAATAAGGATGGCGTGTTACACTTGAGGCGGTCTGGAAAATGCCCGTCCTCTTTAGTCCCTCGATTATATGCGATCAACAAGCAGTGATTACCTCCATCTATTATCAGGCAATCATTAACGGCTTACAAATGGCCCTCGTTTAGCTGTTAGCACGACATAAAAGAAGCCCCTGGCGATAGCAAGATGCCAGGCAGAGCTCGTGAAGAAGCACCCTCTCAGCAATTATATAGGGAGAAGGTAGAAACAAACTGTAAATGCTTTCTCCCATGCAGCAGGGGGATTGTTGTTTGCACAGATACCCGCAGGCTGATATGTGCTAAGCTGCTGTTGTTTGACGGGTGAAAAAAACAGAGAGCAGACACCTGACAATCCACAGCAAGAGTGAGTCGACAAGCCCTGCTGCTATTAGAGGGAATAACACAGTAAAACTGCCCGAAAACACCCTGTTCTGAAAATTTTATGGAACAGGGTGTGGATTATTTTTATTCTGGGACACGTTTTCTGAAATGCCTGCCTCTCATTAGAATTCGTAACCATTCGTAATTAACATTTACTTGTTTGAATGTTTGGATATGCAATCAAAAGTTAGTAATGTTTTAAAAGAAGTCTCACCAAGGCTGCATTAATCTGATCAAAAATACAGTACAAACAGTAATATTGTAAAATTTCACATAACTATTTTCTATTTGTTTATATTTTAAAATGTAATTTATTCATGTGATGCAAAGCTGAATTTTTAGCATCATTACACTCTTCAAATAATTAGAAAATAATAGTTTCTAAAGTAACTGATTCATTTATTTGCACATATATTCATATTTCATTGTACTTACACTAATCTGTACTTACTGTTTCTGCCACAGAATTAAAAAAACGGTAATTGTGAGTTTATATCAAGTTAAAAACTTGAGTTCTGAGTTCACATCTCGTCATCTATATAAGTTTATCTCTCACAATTTTGACTTTTTTCAGACTTCTGAGTTTCAGCTCGCAATTTTTCAGAATTCTAAGCTTACATCTCGCAATTCTACCTTTTTCACAGAATTCTACGTTTACATCTCATAATTTTACGTCTCACAAATCTATTTTTTTCCCTAAATTCTCAGTTTACGTGTTTAAATTCTGTACCTCAGAAGTGTGAGGAAACGGGCAGAATTTTGATATAAAAAGTTGAAATTAAATTTTTTATTATTCCATGGTGGACACAATCTTCCACATAATATAACATCATATATATACAGTGGGTACGGAAAGTATTCAGACCCCCTTAAATTTTTCACTCTTTGTTATATTGCAGCCATTTGCTAAAATCATTTAAGTTAATTTTTTTTCCTCATTAATGTACACACAGCACCCCATATTGACAGAAAAACACAGAATTGTTGACATCTTTGCAGATTTATTAAAAAAGAAAAACTGAAAAATGCTCAGTATTTAGTAGAAGCACCCATTTGATCTAATACAGCCATGAGTCTTTTTGGGAAAGACGCAACAAGTTTTTCACACCTGGATTTGGCGATCCTCTGCCTGCATTAATCTGATCAAAAATACAGTACAAACAGTAATATTGTAAAATTTCACATAACTATTTTCTATTTGTTTATATTTTAAAATGTAATTTATTCATGTGATGCAAAGCTGAATTTTTAGCATCATTACACTCTTAAAAATAAAGGCGCTTAAAAGGTTCTTCACAGCATTGCCACAGAAGAACCATTTTTGGTTCCACAAAGAACCATTCAGTCACAACATTTCTCATTATTATCAATGTTGAAAGAAAAAGTATAATGCTATATGCACTGTGCTGGAGAGATTACATGAGCCCAGAGACAGCCACCTGTTCCTATAGACAGACTGAAAAGGCTTTAGGTCGACTTTGGCCGATAAGGAGTCTCTAAACTGGCTTTGACCATGGCCAACATAAACACATGTCCTGTCTGGGACACTTGGAGACACATGGTATAAAAGTCAAGATTATTAAGAGCAATAAATAATACTTCATGTGCAAATATTCAAGTCCCTGATGTGTGTTATATATTAAGCAAAATAACTGTATTGATTAAAATCCTGCATGGCTCAAAAATGTGTTGTATTTCAATAACTCGTGAATGAACAAATATTTCAGTTTTCAGACATATATAATAAGACTATTCCAGAGGCCATGGCTGTTTATCATTAGAGTAGCTGCTAGTGCAGCTAACTCCCTCCGGACATAAAAAACAGATTCAACATCTTGTAATGCTCTGGATTCTTCAATACGGCCTTTATCTGTGGAGGAAATGGTGTTGAGTGTTTAAAGCTGCTTAGATTTTAAAATACTCGTTCATACCCCAGTGTATTTTAGAGACAAGGTATGAAAGCTATCCATTAACATTCACATTCAACTCAATGGCAGTTGCTTGGGTGGTGCACACAAAGGACCGCACAAAGTATGTAATCTTTGCTTATAGGCGCTCTATTGTTTTTGCCATTTTTTTAACCCTGAGCCATAAATGTCAAGTGACTAATTACTTTCGAACCTGATTTCCATTATTTAAAGCCCATTTCAGATCCTTCCCAAAACAAATTGATCACTGGTAAATATCTACCATAATATAATTAAATAATATATTATAGTAATATCCATAAATGTGCAATTTGTGTGGTTTTAATTCTGAAAAATACACAATGTGTTTAATGGCAGTCAATAGAAAGATGCTTTTTTGCTGTCAGTTGGTTGAATTAGTAAATACAACTTGAATATTATTTATTTATTAACATATTTAGGTGCCATATTTAAGTGGCATTAGTTTCATAAATAGTAAGTTCAGTAAACTACTGTATGTTCAATTAAACTTTTTTAATTAGGTTTGAGTGCTATCCTATTTGGGCCGAATGTGCTTATTGTAACCCCATTATAAAATTTTTTAAACAAATTAAAACTTGGCTTGGTAATGAGCATGCTATTCTTCACAGAGGTTAAATCACTTTTGTCTTAGAAGCCTTTAAACCGTTCAAGCCCTTGTATGCTGGGTAAAGCACTTGACTTTCCTAATACCAGCCATGCCAGAGTTGTAGTCTTTAGGCTTTAGCAAATACGATTAGTGAATTTTACATATGGTTCTCAACATGGAACCTAATCCGAGTTTGAGGGTGGGCTGGATTTCCTTGCTATAAAAATGTCTTCATTGCTGACAGTATAAGCTTTATATAAATACAGTATTACTTAACCTTGAAAAACGAGATTTGCTTTATTCACACTTAATCTGTATATGCAGCAGCACTTGTAAATAGAGTAATACTTTTGATGAGGAGAAAAGACATCTTTCAAAGACATATTCTTTTGATGAATATCAACCATTGACTAGTTGACATTTAATTATCATTTAATTGTCTCTTTTCTTTAGCAATAGATGCACCGATGCATTTCACAAGTAAAAACTTTAAATTAGGTTCCCCGCTACGATTGTGCCAACTTGGATGGTGCAAGATTTCTGAGCTCCTAACAGAAGTACAACAAGCCTCATTTAGTAAAGATGGGAAATCACTATTCCCACATTAGTAGCAGATGGTAATATTTATCCCCTGCTGACATTAGCTCTAAAATAAGCCTGATCTCAGCTCAAGAGGACAAAAAGAGATAAAGATCCTCTATTTCCACTATAGTAGCTACTGTGACCTTGACCCAGTGTCATCCTGACAATCACAGTAATGGGGCATGGGGACCCCCAGTTGGATTACAATGTCCTCTCTGTTGTCTGTCCTTGTTATCCAGTATACCATCTACAGCTCAAGTCCAGTGTAGCCTGGCTTTAAGCATCAAGAAAGCTCTAAATGTAAAGGAGCTCACCGTATGTCTGAGGTGCGGTGGGTCAGCCGGCTTGGCTCTTAGAGATAAGGTTGGTTATATCGTCCTGTCCTCTTATTTCTTCTTCTCATGCTGAATCTGTCTCTTTAAAGTCAACATAAATTAAGCTTTAGCCACACCCGTCCTCAATCCGAGAGTTTAGAAGATATAATGATGACTATAAAATGTAAAAATATATATATATTTTTTGTATTATGTGTGTTTTTTTAAGCAACACATTTCAAAATAGCCTTTATTACTGTGCATTTAGATGGTAGAAAGCAGGGCAAGCGGCCAGATGTGAACGTTTTCAGAAGGATATCTCAGTAATTATGAAGTGTTAAATCAAAAGCCTTTATACAAAGCTTTTCAGTCACACATTTTTTTTCTAAAGCAGTGATTTTGTAGTTTCAAATATTAAAGTTCAAGAATTTCTTTAGACTATTCATTTCAGTAAATCCCATACTATAAACTAAACATTATCATATTTTTGTAATATAGTTAGCTAGTTCATAATAGCAACACATATTATGATACACTTATGCATTCATATAGCCTATATACTGTATATACAGTATATGTTGATTAAAACATATATATATATATATATACTTGAATAAAGCAAGTAACTTTAGGATTCTTAGGAAAGAGGATTCTGTAAGGAACATTACACTATTGAAATCATATTTACTTTTTTAATAAATATTCCTTGACCAAGGGGAAGAAAGGGGGGGGGGGAATCATAGTATTTTATCAAAATGTAATAACTTTCTCCACCTCTGAAATGATTTTTTAAAATGACAACCAGATTTTGTATGTTAGATTCAAATGTCAAGTTCAAGAGTTTCTTTAGACTATTCAGTTCAGTGAATCCTGTACTACACACTAAAAGCCCCAAATTATCATATTTTTGTAATATTGTTAGCTAGTTCACAATGGCAACACATATTATGGATACACTTCTGCATTTAGCATAAATATACATGTCAAGAGAGAGAGAGAGAGAGAGAGAGAGAGAGAGATGTATATGAGACAAATAAATTATGGAGTTCTGTTCTCACTTACTTCCATTACTATCCATACATACTTTTCACACTTTCTGTCAGCATCTGGTTGAAATTAATGATTTTCTGAAAAAATACTCTCGTCTATCACAGCTAAATGAGTGGAAAAAATTTGGAAAAACTGATGGTTTTATTTAAGGGGGAAAATCATAGCATTTTATCAAAATGTAATAACTTTCTCCACCTCTGAAATTATTATTATTTTTAAAATGGCATAACCAGTAATGTCCTACTTCATGATCCAACACTGTAAAGTGATTTTTTTTGTAAATGAAACAACGATTATTGGAATATGTTTTACAAGAAAATACAATTTTCTTCTACTTCGAAATTTCACATTTAATTAAATGTGTTACTTGCTGTTTCTTTATAATTAATTGATTAATTTCTGACTGAGCATTTTTACACTAGTCACACCAATTTTTACAGCAATTACTTGAATACACCCATTAAGTGAATCAAATATTCAGTTTCGCTTGAAAATACGGCACATGAACATTAAATGCATTGTCAGTGTTGTTTCAAGTTGGAGCACATGATGCTAACAGCCTTCTAAACCAGCTGTACATACTGAATTCCTCGATTATCATATTCATTGAATTCATCAGTGTGCTGAATTGAACAGGAGTCGGTTTCTGTGGCAAGTCTGCCTGAGATCACACCACATCTGAGGCCTCTGTAATGATCCTGAAATTATTTCCAAACTTGCCTTTCTACCATGCTGTCTTTAAAGTCTCGTTTTCACCTACATCTTCAGATCCCACAATGGACCAGCTAAGATTTTCTATTAGCAGGATCTGTAGTGTTATACATAGGGTCTGTTTATGCTCACATACATAAACACATCTATGTGTCAACAACAACAACAACAAAAAATCAGCATTCTTTGATTCTTTAACATACCAACATTGTACAGTATGTAGGTAGTTTGTTCTCATCAATTAAAAAGTGTACACAACTGCAAGAATCTTGTATGAACATCCTCTAAAGCCCAAAGTATACTTTGGTTTTTATGTGTATGCTATTTTAGCACATTGTAGCGTCTGGACCAATCAAACACACAATATATATTTTGTTAGCTATATTTAACAAATACTCTGTAACACCCCTCAGTTAACAAGCCATATGAGGACCTATGGACCGATCTAAATATTCATAATTAATTATAACTAGTTATGATTAATTATTCATATTTCCCCATGAGCTGATTCGTTACAACATGCTAAGCAGCCATGTCAAAACTGAAATATACGTTAGGCTTTAGAGTGCAAAATAATTGCTACATGTGCACTACCATTCTTTATAAAGCAACAAGTGGACCAGTTGATGAACGTTGTCAGATCGGGAAAGTGGAAGTTCCTCAGGTCATCCTCTGATTGGGGCTTCAGCACTGTCTGTTTATCAGCTGGTGTCATTTTCCATTTATGATCCGCTAAATAATTCAGACCTCAATTTCTCTGTTAAATGTCATCCCATACTGTCTATGCAGAAAGGAGAAGTTTGAATTGAGTGAAAAGGTCCAGTTTGCTTTGTCCATGACAATGGAGTGGCTACAGCATGTGTGCTTGAGGTACAAGTGTTTTGTTGTTAGGAAGAGACGGGTTTCACATGACATATCTATTCTTCTGATGGCTCCCTCTTATTTTAATGAGTAAATGGATTTTTATGTATATACAAAAATGTATTGTGTCATTGTTAGTTCAGCAAGGCTGTTTCTTGTATTCCTGTAGTAAAAAAGTAGAGTATGTTACTAGCAATGTCAGTGTCGTGGGTTTGATTCCCAAATGAAGCAATGTCATGAATATTGCAGTGATTTTAATGAGCTTTGTATTTGGCCATTAAGTTTCATATAGACCGTGACATTACACTCCTTTTGCAACCCTTCCTTGTCTTAAAGGGGTCATAGGATGCTACATGCACTTTTACAAGTTGTTTGAACTGAAATGTGTGTTGGCAGTGTGTGTACACAACCACCCTATAATGATAAAAATCTACCCAGTTTTTTTTTTTTTATCGGGTTAAATGTTTTCCCCTTTCTCAAATCGAGCCGATCTCAGATGCCTGACTGTGTGATGTCACACAGACAGGCCCCTCCCACGATAGTTTAATTGACAGTAGCGTTTCAGCACAGACTGGACTGGCGTCTTACCTCAGACCCGCCCTGAGTGAGCTGTCATCAGTCCGCCATTGTTTCACCGCCGGAGCAGATGTAGACAAGAATGTCTCCTAAGCGATCGAGGTGTTCTGTTGTTGGATGTAATAATGAACATAGCAGTCGTCATTTACTCCCGACATCTGAGCCGCTGAACTCACAGTGGATTACATTTGTTTCTGAAGGGAATGCTCCTCCGATCTACCTAAATGCGTCTATGTTCGCGCGAATCATTCATGATCCAGCCTCATCTACAGAAGCAGTGAGTATAATGTTTTGTAATGAATCTTTGCAAGTCGCCTTTCCTAATAATGTGCTAATTATCAAGTTTCACGTTGAATGCGGCTAAAGTAAACAGTCTCTCTGAGAGCAGCTCGGAAGAGAGGGGCGGGGTCAGCAGAGCTAATTAACATTTAAAGGAAAATGCTACAAAAACGGCTTGATCTGAAAAGAGCTGTTTTTGACAGGGTAAAAAAAGGTGTTTTTTACACTACCATTGAGAAATTCTAACCAAACTATGTTACAGACTTTTCATTAAGACCCTAAAGAATCATATCAACTTGTGGAAAATGGGCATCCTATGACCCCTTTAAAGCTTGTGAGAATAAGAGCGTTAAGACTGCGAAGTGTTAATCGAGTCTGATTAAAGCCCCAGCAGCAAAATACTAGATAGGGTATATTAAAAAAAACTGTTTATTTAAAAAACACTGATAGATCTATTTGATCATGTTTTTTACAATGTTGTCCAAACAAATTGTCTCTTGGTTTGGATTAATATGAAATTAAATGAAATCACTTGTTCATTAGCATGATGACAAACTTGGCATTATACAAACTCAAATTCAACACAATAATTAGTTTTTTTTTTTTTTTTACATTTGACTCTCATCTTCCCTTTCTTCTTCTTATTTCCCATTCCCATCTTACATAAGCACTCCAGTATGTGTGTGTGTGTAGCTTTAAGACTCTTTAAGATTTAACTGATTGTGATAGTTGATGAATCACTTTATGGAAATATGAAATCTTCTGGTGAAACGTAGAAATTTGGCCATCCGTTCCTTTGCCACTCTCTACAGCTCAAAGTTACACTCATCAGCCAAAGTAAACCCTCTCTGTGGCCAAGCATTCAGCACTGTTGTCTGAGGTCCTGCTGTTTTAAAGTAGGAACTTTCTAAGTAAAAACTCCAATGTGATTTGATGGCAAATACTACAGTATATTTAATTTGTCACAAATCCTGGGAATTGTTACAGTATATAATTACAATATTTCACTAACTGTTTGTGTTGAATTTTATTCTTCACAGCTATTTCTTGCCCAACAGCTTTGGAGTTCCATCAACAGTTCACTGTAGGTGTCTTCCAGAGACCCTTATAAATAAATCTAGAGAAATATGCTCTAACTGATGTTAAGTAAATGACAGATTTAGTCAAACTCAGGAAAATGTTGCGTTAACTGTGTGGCAATGCACAAACGTAAATGGATTGCTGTAATTTGCAGTTACTTTAATAAAATATAACTAATTTTGGCCACAAGTAACAGTCATTTACATTTGGCAGAATCTCTACTGGATCTGAATTTCTGTGAAAAATGTCCTTATGTGAGTACCAAGTTGGACTCAGAATTTCAAGTTTACATTCATAATAATTTATTGTGAGCAAACTCTTATCCATATGTTTAACACTTAATAATAAAGAAAACAAATCTGGAAATATAGATCCAAATATGAACCCATATGAGTTGGTGCTGAGAATAATATTCTTCTCAGGAGTAAGGTGAAGATAATGATCAACAATGAGACCAGTTGGAATCTTTAGGTCTCATATACTAAATGTGCCAATGCACTAGATTGTGTTTAAAGAACAATGATTCATCAGAAACTTTCATACTAAAATTTATTCTCTGCTCTCTTGTTTCTCTCTATTGAGAGAATATGAAAAGGTGATGACAAAGAACAGCAAGAGCATGAGTTTCAGGGTTGTTGCCTTTGGCACATCTCACTCTAAATCCCTACCTATATTTCTGGTCCAAATAAACATAACCCTTACCTATGTTTAAAAAAAAAACTGATAAGGCTGTCCAAAGAAAGGCTGCTGCAAAACTGTACATTAATGAGATTCAGAAGCAAATCACAAAAACCACAAGATCAAAGCAATGCCAGCTTTATGAAATCTGCAAGCAAGGGATGAGGAGTAAAATATATTAATTTATACAATCAGGAAAATGGTTTCCACCCAGCCTGAATTTCTTTTCAAATATCTGGTTTCAGCCTGGCCCTTCTGCTAAGGAAAGGAAAGGAAAGGAAAGGAAAGGAAAGGATGTGACGTGTGGCCAAGTATGGTGTCCCATACTTGGAATTTGTGCTCTGCATTTAACCCATCCAAGTGCACACACACAGCAGTGAGTAGCGAACAAACACGCACACACACACCATGAACACACACCCGGAGCTGTGGACAGCCAATGCTGCAGCGCCTCAAACCCGTGACCTTTGGGTTACAAGCCCGACTCTCTAACCATTAGGCCACGACTGCCCCACAGCCAAAATCACACTGCTAAATCAGTGTCCTAAAATAAACTGATGAACTAAATCTGCAACAATTTCAAAATCAAATCAGAACGTGCATAGAATTTAAATGTTAATGTCAGACAACCCTAACCTGTCCTGATAACTAGCACAGTTTGACCATTCTTTGGGTCTGATGAGGTGCTTCTTTTTCCCCCAAAATACAAAGAGTCTCACTCCCCTCCTATCCAGTGAATGGACTGTTAAATACAGTGACAATGATGTGATAGATTGTAAGCTTGGGAAGATATTTTGCAATGGAAGACTATTTACAATGGACGGGCTTATAGAAACATCCCTTAATAGCCATCAGTTTCTCATTCCATTGTAATTTATGGTACCCAAAACTCTTGGAATGTGGGTATAGCTCTTCATATTTGATTCAACACTCAGATCACCCAGTTTTAATAGTCCCTTCACTGACCATAAATATAAAGTGAAGTCTTGAGATCAGACTATATATACCATATGAGTTCTAAGGCATCTTCTCAGGCCGCAAGTTGACAGCTTGAAAGTTGAACGACCATGAACGCTTCCAGACTTAACAGTGCCAGAGAATGTCTAGTAAGATTTCTTTCTTTCTTTCTTTTTACTTTTCATCAAAACTTGATGCCAAAACTGTGGGGGATGTTGAAGCAAAAGTAGAGACAGTTTCAGTGGTGAACACCCACATTCAAAAAACGAAATAAAGCGAACTCTGACATCAAACAAACTCAGGTCTGCATCAGTGTGAAAGCACCCTGTGATTCCCAATCAGTGCACTAAAGTAATGATCTAGCACAGTGGTTTTCAAACCTCTCCATGAAGTAACCCCAGCACTGCACATTTTGTATGTCTCCCTATATCTGACACACCCACTTCAGGTCTTGCAGTCTCCACTAATGAGCTGATGAGTTGAATCAGGTGTGATAGATGAGGGAGACATACAAAATGTGCAGGGCTGGGGGTACTCCAGGACAGGTCTGAGAACCACTGATCTAGCATGTTTATATATGCCTGTTTGTGTGCAGAAAAAAGGAAAAGTTTAATAGGAAGGGGAGATGATTGATACTTATGAAATTTTCTAGTACTTCGAATGTGCATCTATGCTTCTTGGTCAAAAGTAAAGATTTCTATACAAAGTTCTGTCATGAAACTCTAGATGGCGCAGGTTGATGTGTTCTAACTCAATCACATCATCATTCACATGGCGTAGCTGAGTGCTTTCATTTTACATCAGCTGCCAATGAGCTTGCTGCTCTACATTCAAATTCTGGGCTAGTGCTTGCTGTAGCAGTTGCAGCGCGCTTCAGAAACCCTTCACCTTCCCCAGCTCCACCTGTCTAGATCTGCTATGGGGTAATTTCATGTATGTTATATAATGGGTTATTTCATACGCTATATATGCAGCAGCAGTATTTCTTACATGCTCACAGCAGCATGTCTGTGGCTGTATTGGCAGTAGCATGTCTCAGTCCTTAGCAGCGTAGCAGATCTATTCCGCCAAGACCAAACACATCAACCTTGTCATGTACCTTACCATGCTAAACTCTCTGAGAGTTGTCATGACAGAAATATGGTTATTTTTTTGTATAGCACTGTGAATGTTTTTAGGAGTAAAGGCATTCAGATTTAAGGCAGTGTCTGTGCCCATGGGAGACAAGCCACAGTCGGGTCTGAATGTGTAATAATGGAGATCTGCCCTTGAGCGTTGGTCTCACGGCTCTCTTGAACTCAGCAGACAGTCTAATGTGTTTTTGATGATGATTTCAGAGCCAGCACTGATGCTAATCTCTGCAATTATCCATCCACGCCGCTAATCTCAGTTTATTACCGCAGGTGTATTGAAACTGCTTGCTTTGGAAGGGTTACAAATTAAGGCACACAGGTCTGAGAAATGAAACAAAACAAAGCTGCATGTTATCATAACACACTCAATATTTTTGTACCATTTTGCTGTCAAGCTTAATAAAAGATTGACTATTGAGTTGGGTGCATACTGTATTTATTGTTAAAACACATACACAAAAACATTGCTACAGAAGCATGAACTACACAAGCAATGCAACATTAGCTTACATTGGCTAGCTTAGCTATCCAGGGGGCATTTTCCATACAACCATGTAACTCAATGATTAACTACCATATTACGATGCATCGTTGGAGAAGTTAACTAGCTAATCTCAACTGCTTCCCAAACTTGACAAACTTAAAGACGTAGACTAAAATTAGTATAAAAATGGAATAAAATGTACTGCGTGTTAGCATGCTTATTTTGCATGATCTGTTTATGTCCACATGTCATACTAACAAGAAACTGTTTCTAACCACTGGTTGAGAGCTGTAGTTCCAACCACAAAAGTTTGTGATGCTGTTTGCAAATGTTTGGTTTCTGGAAACACCGAATAGTTGAACTATGTTGGTAGAAATGGTACTTGTTGGCAAACACACCCCAGATCCTTGACAATTACTGGATGCAAACATGTCAGACAGGAGACAGAACTTGGTATTTTTACATGCAGAATGTCTCAAATCGAGCCTTGATATAGTGCATACAAATTCAAAAAACATATGAGAAAATGTAAATGAGAATAAGAAACTATAAATGTATTTTAATACTACACAAACATGTTAAGAGTTCATGCTGTAACATGGAAAAGGGTGCAAAGGCAGTGTGTGACCGAAGAAAAATTTGCCTAAATAGGTCAAACCTGTAAATATCATCAGACAGACCAACAGTTTCCTGTAACTCGATCAATCACAACGTGACTAAAACTGAAATTGCGTACTTTCTTATAATACTGTAAACTGACCTATATTGCAGATCTCGCTTACCTCACAGATACATCCTTTAGAAAAAAAAAAAAAAGCATAGCAATGCTAGACAGAAACCATGCATCTTTAGTGGTTCTAAAAGCATCAGAACAGGATATTACTGAGACAGGATATGTGCAGAACAAAATGTTTTTCATAACCAAATGTACTAATAATGCAATGCCTTTCATGTTATTTTATAACATGCACACAGTTCCATCAATGCTTTCATTTCATTCCAGTAAAAAGCACTGGTCAAGGTTTCAGACATTCACCATTTTCTGCTGTTAACTTGAGGAGAAAAAATACTAAATTGCGGGCTAAGTGGGTGAGCTTGAATTCGATCAGTCATTTTCTACTCTCTCAGAGTCAGACTGCATAAAGCCTCATGGCCCACTTTATATACACTTGTTATCTTGCAGACTTTTATGGACATTGGCTTAATGCATACAAGATGAAGTCTAGGAATACTTCAACATCAACATATACTTCTCATGTCTGCAAACACAGCGGCCACTCAGAAGCCACAGCAAGAGGAGGTCAAGGGTCAAATGAGTCATTAGCACATACTTGCACCGATGGTGACACTGATGTTGAGGGCTTTTGAACATCTCACAATAAGCGCCAAATAGTCTCAATCAACAACATAAGAAGAAGAATTGAGAGCTGTTAACAGAGATACTCGAGGTTTCCAATCAAAAGCTCTTTCTGTCTTTGATTGAGACGATAATGACGTTGGCGTAGAAAGCGAAGACATTACAGATGTGTTCTCTCATATCAGTCTTCAGCAGCTTCTCTCAGTCAGCCAGATGTAATTGCTTGTTTTATGACCGTGAATGCTTGCATGAAACTTCTGTGAAAGTAAAAACTGTTTTTGTTGTTGTGCAACTTTGCAAAAAACCAACCATCAAACAGCCTCCCACCCAAGGCACACCTTTGCATTTTTCTCAAGTGAGTTAACAGACCATGTTTTTAGCCATCGGCAACACTGACAGTGCTAAATTGCATGCTTTTTAACTTTTTTATAGATTTGGGTAAGGCGTGTTTTGCCATAAAATTATGATGATTACATACTGATGTGTTTTCTATGTAAACCACAACTCTCACAGAAACTGACTTAGCAAAACTAAATGGTGCATATCTTGTTCAGGCCTGGAAGAGCTGTTCTGCTGTCATGAAGGTTAAGGTCTCGCTCGAACAAAATTCTAATGGCTTAGAATTAATGAGCAGTTACTTTGGCATGTGTTGTACTGAATCTGTGAACTCAGTTGTTAAAAGAATATTAAGTGTCATTTTAGTGATTGAAGCCCAGCCTTAAAGGTTTCATTCTCTTGTCGAGACTTCAGGGGAACTACAAGGTGGAGCAGAGGTGTAATGCATGACCACTACTGAATGAAGACACACTATTAATTGACTCACTTCAGTCATTATCTATTCATCATTTCACAAAACATAGTGTGGCCTAGTGAAAGAATCTAAAATGTGGCAAGTTTGTAGAGCTACAAAATGCAAATGTAGTTTTAATGGAAAACTTTCATTTAGCAGAACCTTCATTCAATAACTTCAAACTGGTCTAATTATAATAGCAGCCATAACAGCATTGTTAGTGTATTGGTGTAATACTCAATATGGTGTCATCATTAACAGCTTGAGACTTCCATCATAAAGAGTCCGTCTTCAGTTAAGCTCAGGGGTTTGTCCTCTGGGGAAGCAGACAGATTGAGACTGCCTTCATTTACGGTACTTTGCAAAGCTCGAAGTGAGTGAATGTAAACAATGATAGAGTAATGGCTGAACGTAACAATGTTATCATCTATACACGGAATGTTATACTCCCTAAACCCTGTCACTCAGTTTCTCTAGTGACTTATTAGTTTGCATTTGTGGGCTTTTAAAGCTTTAGAAAGGCTGACAGATTCTAAATGGACCTGTGTAATACATGAGAGGACTATACGTTTCTGAAATACTTGGCTGTTTACATTTATCTATGTCTCTTTTTACGTTCCATGGGGACAATTAGTGTGTAGTAGCAGGGTAACACTGGATTTAAAGGAATAGTAAGTTAACCCAAAAATGACAAAGTAATGTCATAATCTTCTGTTTTGTTGAACTATGTCTTTAAATTTAAAACTGATGTGCATCCACTATGGCATATTCTCACCAAATGTGTCCCTCACTTAGCATTAAGAAAAGTCACAACCACAATCCTCTGCTCTTTGAACAATTAGAAACTGACAATGACACATTTAACCTGCACGCTGGCAAGATTCGAGTATCTTTGGGAGGCATGTGCAGATCTGAGCAGATGCTGGTTGTGCACTCGCCTTCTGAAACTTACAAACAAGCTCATCCAAGGTGATATATGGTCAGGAGACAGAGAGATCTCAGGTAAGATGTTAGCCAAATGCAAGTGGCAAATGGCAAAAAACGCATCTGTCTGAATTGAATTATTAAATGAATAAGCCTACTGTATCATATTTCTACTACATGTGTTCTGACGGTTACACTTTATTTCGATAGTCCACTTTAGACATTCTATTAACTATAAGTAACTTTGTAACTACATGTCAACTACATGTCAACTAATTCTCATTAATTTGCAACTACATGTCTACTAACTCTCAGAGTAGACTGTTAGGGTAGGTTTAGGGTTAGTAGAATGTTGACAAAGAAAGTGTTAGAAGATATTAAGCAGACAGTCTACTAATACTCTACTAACTGCTAGTTGACATGTAGTTGCAAAGTTACTTACTGTTAATAGAATGTCTAAAGTGGACTATCGAAATAAAGTGTTACCGTTCTGACTTCTGATTGATAGTTCATACTTTTTGATTTTTGTTTACTTATTTTTTTTTACAAGTAATTTTTTTCTTCTTCAGAAAAATCGGGTTAAAAAGTGATACATCAGGTTTTCAAGGACTGTTAATCTGTCCATCTCTCAGTCATCATTGCATTGCATTATATGCACAATTAAAACTAGAGTGTTGATCATAAAACTAAGCATTTAAATATCATCTTATTAAGACATAAAATTTGTAAATATAGAGTAACAACTTATATTTATATGCATTTCATGCACATAGTCTTATAAATATCTCATTGATTTACATTAAAAGCTACCAGTTTCTTCTTACGTTTTGGCCATATAAATATCAGCAACTGCACCGCATTTCATATTTTTGCTCAGTTTGGTCCTCTGAATAAAACTGAGGTGTTTTTTCCCCTCCTTAAGTATGAGCTCCATTTTCTTCTATATCATACAAAATGAGCAATAAAATCCTGATGTATCCATCCTGCCTGAAATCTTCCACAATCATCCCCATACCAAAGAAATCAGCCACAGATAGCCTCAATGACTATCGCCCCATCGCCCTCACGCCAATCATTATGAAGTGCTTCGAGAGGCTGGTCCTACACCACCTGAAGACCTGCCTCCCTTCCACCTTCAACGCACATCAATTTGCCTACAGAGCTATCAGATCGACTGAGGATGCAATAGCCATAGCTCTCCATAATGCGCTGAGCCATCTGGAACACCAGGAGAGCTATGTGAGGATGCTTTTTATTGACTACAGCTCAGCCTTCAATACCATCATACCGGACATCCTCTTCAGCAAACTCACAGATCTGGGCTTCCCCTCACTCACCTGCACTTGGATCAGAAACTTCCTGACTGACCGCCCCCAGACTGTTAAACTCGGTCCCCATATCTCCTCCACCTGCACGCTCAGCACTGGCTCCCCTCAGGGGTACGTGCTGAGCCCAATTCTGTACTCTCTCTACACACATGACTGCCGTCCAGCCCATCACCAGAACACCATCATCAAATTCGCTGATGATACTACAGTGGTGGGTCTAATCTCAAAGGGGGATGAGGCTGCCTATAGAGATGAGATCCTGAGACTGTCAGACTGGTGTTCAGCCAACAACCTGACACTTAACACCACCAAAACAAAGGAAATCATCCTTGAATTTAGAAGGCACAGGGCAGACCCCGCTCCCCTCTACATCAATGGAGACTGTGTAGAGAGGGTTCAGACATTCAAATTCCTCGGCACCATCATCTCAGCAGATCTCACATGGTCAGTCAACACCACAGCAGTCATCAAGAAGGCACAGCAGCGCCTTCACTTCCTGAGAGTGCTGAAGAAGAACAACTTGAAGAAGAAGCTGCTGGAGACCTATCGCTCTGCAGTGGAGAGCCTGCTGACATACTGTATCACAGTATGGTATTGCAGCTGTACTGAGGCAAAAAGAAAGGGAATACAGCGGATCATCAACACTGCGCAGAGGATCATTGGCTGTCCTCTTCCCTCTCTGAAGGACCTTTACAACTCCCGCTGCCTCAGCAGAGCTCAGAACATTGAAAAAGACCACTCTCACCCTGGTTCCCACCTGTTTAACCTGCTGCCCTCCGGCAGGCGCTACAGGTGCATCAAATCACGGACAAACAGACTCAAGGACAGCTTCTTCCCCAGAGCTATAATCACACTGAACACACACATGCACTGAACACTCACATGCACTGACCCCCCCTCCCATCTTACTCAGTGCAATATGTGTATTACATGTGTATCATATTTCTGTGCAATCTCTATTTTTTTGCAATGTTTTTCTATATCTTTATTCCTTCAGTACAGTGTAGCATTATATTTCAGTGCAATATCTTCACTTTTTAGTGCAATGTTTTTATACCCCCATTCCTTCAGTGCACTGTGTATTACTTGTAATACTGGGTAATAGTTTACTCGGAGCCAGAAGACTACCTCATATCAGTGCAATAATAATTTTAACAAGCTGTTACTTACTATTTATTTATTTTTATATACAAGCAATTCTTTCTATTTCATTCTCTTTATTCTCTTGTCTTAGCTTAAATGTTTTAATTGTACATCTCTTTGTATCATGTATATTTCTTTTTAGTTTATTTTGTCTATTATGTACCACGCACCTTATGCAGAAGCCCTGCAATTCCGTTGTATCTTGTGTACAATGACAATAAAGCATTCTAATTCTAATTCTAATTAATGTATCAAGTATGATACTTAAAAAAAAATACAAATACATACATTTTACTTTCTATATTTTGGTGTTTATAGATTTTTCAGAAAACTCTTTATATGCCAGGTTTTAGAGGGTTAATATATAGACAGATTACATACATACATTAGCATACAAATAACAACAATAATAAAATAAAAATAACAAATTAGTCAAACTGACTAGTTGGTTGTTGGATGAGTAGTTAACCATCATGAAACATCCCCAAATACTTCGAGTCTGTCATTAAGCAGAGGTGACACTAAACGCCAGTGGACCCTAATCCTGGTGAAGGTGAACTTACAATTGATTGGGGCTGGCAGTGGATCTTTGGCCAGGAGATTAATCTGTCTGTGCCATTCTCACCAAAGTATCCATCAGTCATTTGGGCTAAAATGTTTACTCAAGGAGTAATGCGTGCTCTCATTTATCTAATTCCTGGATGAGGTCCACTGGGCCCCTCATCATTACTCATGGAGGACGAGGGTCCAAGCAAACAAACCCATTTAAGCAACCTCTCTTGAACACAAACCTGGAGCACTTTGACACTAACACACTCAGGGCTGTAGGTTAGGAGGTCAACGGGGTTAAACTAACTCAGAGAGGTCACAGCGACCCATGTAGCCATCCACTGCAAAGGAATAAAACTGAGGCATTGCAGTCTTGTAAAGATGGCCCCAATCGCACCAATTACCATTGCTCATACTGAAGGTTAGACATTTTAACAAACCCCTAACCCCAAGCATAAACTTTAGTTTACCTGAGAAAAGGTATGAGAAAAAGGTTGAGAAAAGGTGTACTGTTACACACTTAGCAGTAGTGATGAGCGACTTTCGAAATACTCGGATCAGTTTGTATAAATTTGCATACAATTTAATGACACATTTACATAATATAAAGGACGATATGTAGTTATTATTGACCTGATTAACAAAGTTCTTAAAAAAAAAACAAGTCCTAGAATTTAACATATTATACAGACACGCAATATTTAACTCTATTGGATGATCTGTCAATTGCATTTAATAGATTACACTTTCAGTAAAATATTTGCAATTGGTTTGTAAAAGGTGTTTAAATGCACTTTTGAGTTTTCATTGCATTTACACAGTTTTGACCTGCAGGCAAGTTTCAAGTGCTATGAAACAGCAAAATATTTTGCGAAACAAACGGTCCAACTGATTCAAAGTTTCAAAAAGCTTTGTTTTGCTCATCCCTACCTGTCAGGCTAAAAATTGGATGAACAAATCCCACAGACTTATGAGGGACACACAGTAAGCAACAAGGTTAACACGCTAGCAATGTCCATAGCTACCACCCAGAACAGACTAATTTCACAGTAACACATTCAAACACACTCACCTTCGCTTCATCAGTGAGACATTCGGCTACAGCCAGAGATTTTCTTATTGCATGAGGCTCTTCCACTAAAGATGTGTGAAGGCTGAATTTATGCTTCTGCACTGGACCAACGCCGCAGCTGATTTGCGTGATGCTTCAGCGTTGGAGTGTCCTGCAGTTACATATTCAAACCACTAGTTGGTCTGCAGGCCTACAGCGTGGGCAATTATGACAAATGTGGAGACCCAGAAACAGGGAAGCATATTATTTTTGAATGTGATGCTTGTGAAAGGGAGAGACTTCAGTTAATTCAAGAATTAGGATGGCTGGGAACTGATAACATTTCACTAAACTTATTATTAGGAAATGGGTCAAGGCAATCAAGAGTTCATAAAATATTATTTAAATATCTAAAAAAGACAGGAACAATGGATAGATTGTAGTTTATTTATTTATTTTTCTCTCCCTTTTGTTTTTCTTTTTTTCTCTTTTCTTTCAAAGCCATGTGCACTCCTCCAGATCAGTAGGTGGCGGTAATGCACCTGTTACGTTGGCTTGCCAAACCGCCATAAAACACCAGAATAAGAAAAAGAAGAAGACGAAGAAGAAGAAGAAGAAGAAGAAGGAGTACAGCGGAAGCAGAGGAGACTTGGTTACATCTGTGGTGGAGAAGCGGGTGAAGCTTACAGCTATTTTTTTCGCACTACGGCGTTGGTGGAATTTTGTTTCATTAAGTAAAATTGGGTGCACTCCTCCAGATCAGTAGGTGGCGGTAATGCACCTGTTACGTTGGCTTGCCAAACCGCCATAAAACACCAGAATAAGAAGAAGAAGAAGGAGTACAGCAGAAGCAGAGGAGACTTGGTTACATCTGTGGTGGAGAAGCGGGTGAAGCTTACAGCTATTTTTTTCGCACTACGGCGTTGGTGGAATTATGAATGTTTTTGAAATGTTAGTCATAAATATGGCAGATAAGCAGGAAAAAGTCACGTGAATAAAACAGCTGGAAAGAGTATAGGCCCCAAAGATACAAATAAGCTTAAGTTCCAACTCAAATGACAATAAGTTAATATTTGTTAATGCAGTTAATGCAATTTCACTGTATCATGCAAATAATAAAATACAAACAAAAATGTTGCACATGCCTGTTGATAATACATTTTTGTGGTATTCTAAATGAGTATATGTTTAATGCAGTTAAGATGTGATAAACCTAATTAATGCATGAAGTTGAAGTCCAGGCTGCCACTTTCAGTTAGAGCATGTGGAGAGAAAATAAGAGAGACATAGAGATCCATAATTACAATCTTAGGGCGCAGAATAGACGCCCGCACCACTCGCAACCAGAGGATTAGAGACAACTCCGCTGACAGCTGCTTGGGGATGTACTGTAGGAGCTGTGCTCAACATTTCTCTTGATTCTGCTGCAGTCGTGCAAGAACAAAACAGAGAGTTGGTTTGTATGATCGCACACATAACCAAACCACCTAATCATTAAATGTGTTATACTGTGGCTGCATCCAAAATGGCATAATGTCTGAGTAGGTGCTTCTTTTGAATAAGCAATTACTTTGCGGCCATGAAAGTGTGTGGTATAAAATCCGAAGGTACTGCATTTTTTTTTCTTGTCATTGTCATGTGCCCAAAAGCATCAGTGCTTCACTGCCATGGAATAATTAAGTGTCTACAAATCAGTATCTGGCTGGAAGTAGTAGGTCATCCCCGTATTATGTAGTAGGGAAGTATGCAAATTAAGAGGCATCCAGTGTGTGTGTGTGTGTGTGTGTGTGTGTGTTTTAAATCAAGTAAAAGTCATTAATATATGTGACCCTGAACGACAAAACCAGTCATGAGGGTACATTTGTTTTAATTGAGATTTATACATCATGTGAAAGCTGAATACATACCCTTTCCATTGATGTATGGTTTGTTAGGATAAGACAATATTTGGCTGAGATACAACTATTTGAAAATCTGAAATCTGAGGGTGCAAAAAAATCGAAATATTGAGAAAAATGTCTTTAAAGTTGTCCAAATGAAGTTCTTAGCAATGCTTATTACTAATCAAAAATTAAGTTTTGATATATTTACGGTAGGAAATTTACAAAATATCTTCATGGAACATGATCTTTACTTCTAATGATTTTTACATGATCTTTACTTCTAATGATTTTTGGCATAAAATAAAAATCTATAATTTTGACCCATACAATGTATCTTTGGCTATTGCTACAAATATACCTGTGCTACGTATGACTGGTTTTGTGCTCCAGGGCCAGATATATAGTGTAAGCAAAAACCCATCAATTTTCATATATAATATTTTTATATTTATTTTATTTTTATATAATGTAACAATATTAGGCTTTTGTGTGTAGCTTTTGCTCTAAGCACATTCGAAGATTTGTGTTGTTTATACTCTTGTCAGCAGAAGTTGAGCAAGTCCACCTGAGACGCAGTGAGAATGTGTGAGGTGTGAATGCAGGTGTAGAGAAAAACAATGTTTCATTTTCACACCAACTTAGTCATGTAATGTGTTGATGGCAGACTCATGTAAAAAAAAATAGCTTTGTGGTTTGGAGCTCAAATAATTGATGTAGTTTATCAAGCTTGCAAAAAGTCCTCCCTCTTATGCAGAGCTGGCAAAGTCATTGTTTTAGGTTTAATCCGAATTAGAAATAAGCATTTCTTTGGGGCTCGAAAACACCAGTTAATTAGGCCATTTGTTTCCATTACTTGCAAGGATGAGCCTGTAGTGTTGTCTGTAGAACAGAAAGCTCCTCTGAGCTGTTCAAAGTCATAAAGCTAAAGAATACGGCTGCAAGAAACATTCCCCAATTTAGCTGACTTTGGAGGAATGCTTTGTCCCCTTTCAGCTCTGCCTAACTCAAGAACTGAATCGGAAGGCGAAGAGGTCATCCAGAAGAAAAGAAAGTGAGGGTCTGCAAGATGGGTTATTTAGCGCCTCTGAAAAAGCCTCTTCTCCACGCTCTCCATGAAATGCATTCCGATCCTTGCCGGCAGCAGGGTTATTATCGCTCTGTTGGTGCCAACTTGTAGGGTCTTAAGAGGAGACAAACTCCAAGACGTTTTTTTGTCCCTTATCTTCCTCTCCATCAGCATTCAGATAGGCATGTCTCAGTTCCCTGGAGGCTGGAAGTGGAGCAGAGAGATTCCTGGGTGCTCAGAGTTTCCTCCACTCACTCCAGTGGTGGTTTAAGTGGCGGGTCAGAGTTCAAAGGCGTCTGAGATGTGCATCTGTAGCCGCTCGACCGTCGGTCAAAGCGACCAGCCAGCCGCACCCTAATGTGTATTAGCAAGACAAAGAGCGCGGGAGGGGCTGGGCTTTGATTCGTCTGAGATTTATGGCCATGATGAAATCCAGCCTGAATATACGCCGTTTCCCCATTTTCTATATCATTTACTAAGATCTAAAAGGACTGCTTTTGTTCCAGGAGACGGACGCCTGGGATGAAAAGGCGATACATTGAAAGAGGGGCGGCGAGGGGAGGGTTCCCGGCTGACCGGAGATGCTCTTTTCAGGTTTCCTTCAGCTGATGTGGGCCTGTGTGGATCAAAGAGGAGGGATCACAGGAGAAGAAAGAACACGCTGGGTCCTTCAGAGGTCCCGTTCTACTTCAACTCCATGTCAAGATGTTTGCTAAGCACATGATGAAACGTGCATGTGGCTTTAAGATGTTAACACATCTAAATGCCTAACCAATAAGGAAATACTGACTGCAGTAAAAAAAAGAAAAATCTTTGTTTTTCAAACTTGGATATGGGATACCATAAAGATGTAAAATTACATATAAAAGTGAGATCACACTGGTTTTAGCAGATTTTTTACTGGCAAATCCAGTCATTTCAATAAGAATTCATCTGATTTGAGCGTGATTGTTTTTCCCATGCAGATTTTGCAACGGGTTTAAGTTGGTTGCTCGGACTGACAAATGGAAGCTCTTTGGTTGGAAAGTGACTTCTGTTTGAGTAAACTATTGACAATGGACTTTTTATTGCCCAAGAAATTTTGTTAATGTGACCGCACATTTAGTGCTCTTCAGCAAATTTTCACTGGTGAATTCCAGTCATTTACTAAGAATCAATCCATGCATGAGATTCATTTGAACAAGCGTGCTGACTAACAAAAAGCTTGGTTTAAAAAGTGACTGGAAATTGATGATTAGTGGAAATAAACTATCAAGTTATGGTGCATTTAAGTTATGTTGGAAAGATTGTATTTATGAGTTGAACGCACATGAATGTTACCACAAAGTCGTAATTACAACTGGTAAATTTTCTTTAAGCACTTAGTATCCAAATCTTTTTTTTCCCCCATTTAGAATAAAACTATCTAAGTTGCATGTACGAAATACCATAGTACTGAACGATTACGATTCACGGTTCAAACATTCTTCTGTAGAACAAGAAAAACCTGTTAAATTTCATGTACTGTAGAAAAGGTAGGCTACATGGCCATCTAGCTCCAACCAAAGTGATCTGAAAGCTCCTGACATCATGCTTACAACTTCCCAACTCATAAATTAGAACTTCCTAGGAGGACTTTATGACAGCATTATAATAACTAAGCAAATAAACTGCCTGATTTACAGATGTTGTAGATCATCTCTAAGTATACTCAAAAGTTGCATACTGTGCACAGTGTACATACTTCAGAAGTAGTAATAGTATATGCTATTTCAAACATATCCAGTGTCCTTTTCATTGTTAACCCCTCAAACACATCCCACTGATTCCCAGATGAAAGTCTCCATGTCCTGTTGTAAATACTGTTCAACTCTCATGACCCACTATGTGATAAATGACCTCTAAGGTTAACTACATTTGAAATTGAGCTGTTGAGACCATTATGGGCCCCCAGAGTTTTCTTGACATTGCCAATATGTTATCAGTATGCTCTGCCTTGGTTGAGCACATTTGATGGTACAAGTTTTGTGTTAAGAAACAGACTGGGTGGATACTCAAGTGTGTGTAAAACAAATGATGCTTTTAGAAAGTGTTGAATCACATCTGTGTCTGTAAGTGTTTCAGTAACGGAGGGTTGATGTGAATATTAAAGCTGGTTTTTGTGTGGGTAGGTGCACATGCTGTGTAATTTACTATAATCTGTCTGTTTGCTATTTATATGAAATGCTATTTATTGAGAGGTTATTGTTTCTTTTTAGAAAGTTATTTTGAGTTTTATCAAAGAGCTATAATATAACTTACTACTACTTCTAAGCAGAGGCGGACAGTAACTAAGTACATTTACTTGAGTATTGTACTTAAGTACACTTTTTGAGTATCTGTACTTTACTTGAGTATTATTTTTTCTGGAAACTTATTACTTTAACTTCACTACATTTGAAAGACAAATATCGTACTTTTCACTCCACTATAATAAAATAGTGCATTGACATAAATAAGGAAATTTACTTTTGGTACATAAGTACTTTTAAAAGTAAGTACTTCTGTACTTTTACTTAAGTAAAAATCTGTCTTTACAACTTTTACTTGTAATGGAGTAATATTTGACCAGCAGTATCTGTACTTTCACTCAAGTAATGGAGTTGAGTACTTTGTCCGCCTCTGCCTCTAAGTTAACATTAAGAATTATTAAAGGATTTAGCATGCAAAATACTAGACAATTTTGGCAGTCAAAACCCCACCAAATTGCGGGCTAACATCTAACAAATAACAGTATTTTAGACTTTTAGGTGATACCCACTTTTAACGTTAACTGATGATGTTACAGTATTTCCATACCTACATGTTTAGTTAGTAACTGAAAATTGCACTTACTGCTCGATTTCCCAGTTTAACCATAGGCCTAACATAAGAGAATTGAGATAATCCAGTCAATCAAAAGTAAAAGAATACTTAGTCAAAAGCACAAGAAAAAACAAAAACACTTTGCTGAATTTCGAACGTAGAATAATTCTAAATGAGGACTTGTGTCACAGAACATGGCACACTTAGAGATTGTATGCGAACTAATGTTATGCCTATACTTAAATTGAAACAGCTTTGATTTAACGGCATAATATTATCATAATTACCTAACCAGATTAGCTAAAGTTACTAAATTAAGTAAGTCTCTCTTCTTTTGTGATCTTTTGACAGCAGCTGAGGCGAACTGACAACAATCGAACCTTCAAACAAGCGTCTGGCGCCATCTAGTCGTCAAATCTAAAACAGCTGAAATGTGAAGTGTGGCCTGTGTCTTATTCATTGGTTATGAACAAGACATAGCATAGCATAACATAGCATATTATTTATTCAATTGTTCATTTATTTGTTCACTCATTTATTCATCTGTTTATAGATCCCTCTTAGCGAGTTCTATGGTAAGGTTTGAATATCAACATTTACAGTAATTCTGACTGTTAAATTGCTGACTGTGCAGCTGTAGCTTTTACATGAAAATGAATGTTGAAAGTGGGATTTGGTATTAGAAGTTGATCACCATTTTATTGACAATGGTATCAAAATAGTTCCTGAATTCGTTATTTACCTTTACAAAGATCAGTTTCAGCAATGGCTCCTGGATGAATGTTTCATGTTTAATCCTATGAATCTCAAACAAGAGTTTTGTTTTATTTATTTCACTGTCTATGGTATTGGCCTATAATAGTAATTATAATGCATTATTATGCTTGAGTATGCACACACACACTTTGCTGTCCATGTTTAATGGGGACACAGACATCATGGTGTTTATACTATACAAATTGTATTTTCTATCCCTTTACTTGTCTATGGTATTGGCCTATAATAGTAATTATAATGCATTATTATGCTTGAGTATGCACACACACACACTTTGCTGTCCATGTTTAATGGGGACACAGACATCATGGTGTTTATACTATACAAATTGTATTTTCTATCCCTTTACCCTATAACCCAACCTCTAAAACTTCCTCTCAGACAAAACTTTCTGCATTTTTTTAGATTTTCAAAAAACGTTATTATGAAAAACTTTATTTAAAACATTTAGTATGATTTATAAGCTTGTTTCCTCATGGGGACCAAACAAATTTTTAAAAAAATGTCCCCACAAGGTAAAAAAATACTGGTATTACTGTGGGGACATTTGGTCCCCATAGGGAACACTAGGTACACACACACACACACACACACACACACACACACACAGAGGTTTGTTTTTGTGAAAAGTGGGGACATCCCATAGGCGTAATGGTTTTTCTACTGTACAGACCGTATATTCTATTGCCCTTCACCAATACTACCCCTAAACCTACCCCTCACAGGAAACTTTGTGCTATTTCAGATTTTCAATACACTCCATTCTGTGTGATTTATATGCGTTTTGAAAAGTGGGGACATGGGGTAATGTCCTGAAAAGTCACCTTCTCCTTGTAATACCTACGTCATACCCTTGTCATTATACAAATTTATGTCCTCATTTGTCACAAAAACGCGCGCACACACACACACACACACAGTTTGCTTACATCTGCAATGCAACTTAAGAAAATTCAGGACTATAGCCCAATAGCCACAGCCCTCATGTCAAATGAAGCTTCAGGGTTTCATGAGAATGCTGGGAATGTTTTACTGTTTTTCTGAGTGTTCTCAGTTTTCATTTCACACTGAAACTTGCACATTTAAAAAAACCAATGACATAATAGTTGTTTTCAGTCCTGTCAGTGACTGCATTCAGACAGCCAACTGTTAAACACTTCCTTTTCTTCACTCACGTTTTGGTTTCTGATCCTCCGGACTCTGAGATGACTCACATGTAGTCCATGAAAAGTCACCACTGTGTCATATCTGTTTTCTTCATCTACTGACAGAAAGCCTGACCTCAGTCTCCGTGCTTCCTTTTGGGAGGGGTTTGCTTGACTTTTCTGATTTTTCTCCTACATTGCATTTCTAGCTGGACACCAAACAATAACACACTTCAAAAAGTGTCTATTACAGTGTAATTCAGCATCTCACTAAATGTGTCCACTGTGCATAGGTCTCGGTCTTCCTGAAGTATTGAAAATTGAGACAAGGAAAAAAATTAGATATTTATTTTTTTTCTTAAACAAACAAAACAAAACAAAAAAGAATACAGAAAAAAGACATCTCATAAAGCGATATAATCACAGGTAAAATATGTGTTATAAAATGTTTTCGTGAGATTTAACACAACATTTGAGCCTATAGGTATATCTAACTATAAAGTTCAGCAATGGTAAATACATAGCACCATTTCCAAAGAATTTCAAACACAAAACAACACAATTCTTTGTTTTATTATTCTGGAATTTGGATATAAGAGAAAATTTCAAGTCGACGTCAACAAATTCCCTTTGAGAATACACTTTATTATGACATTTTAAAACAAGATATTTGAAAAGGGTTATAACACACAATGCAAAACAAAAAAAGGATGACACTTTTCCTATATCTCTCCTCCTTGAGTAAAATCTTAAAAAGTCAGGGCCTTCATTGACACTTCATAGCATTACTATTTACAAAAAAAGCCATATAAAAGTGATATAAATAGGCTCACCAGCCAAAGACACCTTTTTTTTGTGTCATGCACACTGTGTCTTCTCTGTATTCAATCTTCATGAACTGTCAGTTTCTTTGATCACATTAGGGTCTAAATATTCAGGCCTGGAGGAGACGGCCGTTAGGTTAGAGTCTGTCATCTGAGTAGTGTTCTCAGTTCTACAACAATCCCTGAGGGCTGAACTCTCATTCTTTCTTCCTCAGGACAATGTAAATGAAGCCACTGATGAGCGTGAGAGGGAAAGCCAGCCAGGCCAGGACGAAGGCGTATCCATAACCATCACTCTCATTTTTCCACTCTGGACTCATCACCGTGTAGATGATGGCTCCGCTCATCACAAACAGACCTTTGGGAGACAGAAAGAGAAAGAATAAAAACCTTCAGTAGGGATAAGTGAAATGGGATCTGATCGACCCGGAGAGGAAATACTCACTGGCAAGGACCTGGAAGACTGCCGTGAAAAAGAAGCGACCTCCCTTTAAAAGAGTGAAGAGCTGGCAGAGGAAGATGATGAAGGAGATCAAGCAGAAAATGGTGGCTAGGACCATGAGGGCTTGAACTGCTTGAAGCCAGTCTGACAGATTGTAAAGAAACACAGACAAAAAAATCAGAACGAACATTACATACATTGCTACTATTCTTAAGTCATATGTTTCTCTTTCTCATATAAGAACACATTTCGTTGTTGTACTGATGATGCGTTATCGCCCATTTTGAATTTTTTTTTAAATATATATGGAACTTTTCAAAGAGTTTTAGACTCCATTTTTAAAGACTCACCAGCATCGCTAGTCCCACGGCAGTGATATCCTCCATTTCTTTGTGTGCAGTCATGCCAGAGGTCATAATTCGTAACTCCATGTGTTCTCCAGGCCTTTTTTATATAAATACACACCAATATGATTACATCTACACATGAACCAATCCTTTACTAACTTCCAGCTCAGACATATGCCCCATTAAAGCAAAAGCAAGCAAGTCAGACCTCAAAGATGATACTCACATTAGCACATGTGGAAATGAAGAGAATGATAAGGTCTGTCAGATGCAAGACTATCGTTGCTAACAGAATGGCCAGCATTTTGAGGCTCGTCTAAGAGAACAGAAAGAGAAAGTAATCACAGCTCCTCCTCAAATACACACCTGGCGGCTTTATAGCGGGCAGCGTTCACTCATGCAGTTCCACATCTGGCCACCAGATCGCGCTGCTGTCACACTTATCCCAACCCAAACACCCCTTCAGTCCTGTTTATTTTCTTTCTTTTTTCTCCTACATTTTAATCGAAAACATCTGTATTGTGGATACATTACGTTGATAATTACACTAATCACACTGCGATGTTTGAAAAGCCATCTAAATATCTATATTTATCAGAAAAACACGTCCCACATGCAGTCACGTCACTTTTTTCTTCTCGAGGTGCCGCCTTTTTTTTTCGTCACATCTTAACTGTTTATCTGTTTGTTTGTTTTCCCTCCTCAGAAAGTAAAGATTATGAGAAGCTAACGAAAATGAAATATTTGCTGAGTACGAATTGAGGCAGATTTCGGAACCAGACAAAAAGAAAAAGGACGAAGAATTCCAAAGCAGCGTTCCAAAGCATTTGTTTTCATCCAGACCAGTTACAAAACTCCGCGAGCGACTATGACTAAAATCAAAACAGATGTGCTCATATCAAAATATTAGCTATTAGGACTAACAATGTAAAACTAATACTAATAATATGATTAACAAAAACAAACTTATTAAAAACATAATAAGAAGCGCAATAATAGTAATAATAATAGCCTCCACTTTAAATAAGACAACAAACTTCCCAAGAAAAGACAAACGATGAGCTAAGTAAGGTTAGGACGTCTCCAGAAGGAAAATAATAGTAAACAGAAATGTGTCTGAGTATCTCCTGAAAAGACGTGCAAATATTCCATAAAAGAACCAAAGCAAAAAGAAAACTTCCCATATTCTCCAACTTACAGGAAACTTCCGATATTCTCCAACTTACAGGTGAGGGGGAGAGGAAAAAAATCCTTGAAAAGCGAAAGAGAGCAGAAAACACTGGGTTGCCTTTACTATGGGATCCCACTATAGATTCTCAAAGCACGAGTCTCTGTATTCCAGATGTAGTACCGCAGCAGTATTTGCTTTTTTTTCTCTTTTCTTTTCTTTTTTTTCGGAAACGTGAGAACACCGCCCTGAAGCGTCACTGCGTCACACTCTTTCTTTTCCCTCCCATACTTCAACACTTCTCACTTTAAAAGCTTAGATAGAAAAAAATGCTTAAATACGCAATTCAGCATTTATTCAAGCGCTTTAAACTTTTCCCACTAGCGATTTAAACTTAAACTTATGTTGGTAGACTTTAAGGGAAAGTTAACCCTTTAATCACCATACATACACAATGTGATTGGTTTTATCATAAATTCATGAAATTAGCTGTTTGTTTATGTCACAGATAGCTTTTTTGTTTTACACACTTTTACAGCATATTCAGCTTTGTCCTTCATTTTGAACACTGTGATGTAGTGGCATAGGGCGCGTCTCAGTGTGCCAGTGTTTATGTGTACTAGTGTGTGTGGAGCCCCATAGGCCCCTCCCAGTGGCCCCACGGTATGCCCAGAATGTTGGCATGTGTCTGTTTACTTCTGCATCTGGAGATTCTGGACTGCATAGCAAATAGATCCCATCATAGTCGCTTTGAAGTTAAATACAAACAGGATTTCGACTTTTATTAAACCTTTTGAATAAAACATTCGCAAGTGTGTCTTCTCGTAACTCCTCGCAAATGCTTGATCCTCTCGACGCTTGAAGATGTTTTGGTGCAGTCAGCGTGACTATAAGCGCCCCCTTCTTTGTCACGCCCTCATCAGGAGTCCCATGGCAGCAGCTGTGTTTGTAAATACAGTGAGGGAGGCGTTCCCTGTGCCAGCCCTGTGTTTTTTGTTTTTTTCTGTGCTCTGCTTAGGGTTTGAGTGTTGGACGGCATTGCGAACCGACATCAGAACCATAAATACATGAATGTGTTGTTAAATTATTGAAATATAAAACTTTTTTAAAAAATTTAGGTCAAAGGGGTTTGACAAAAAAAGAATCTGGGAATCCCTGGAATAATGAATCATCATAAGAACTTAATATGACTTTGCTTGGATCAGCAGGGAGCAATAATCAATCATATTTTCATAAATTTGTGACCCAACATGTGATGTAAACTTGATTATGATTTGGAGGTAAATACAGAACCCACTGACTAAATGCTTTGTCATGAATTTAAATGGAAGCTGTGATGGTAATTTAAAAATCCTAAAACTTTCAGTTTTTTTCCAGGTTTAAATAAGATTTTGCATCCCAAATGTTTAATGTGATCTCAGCCTTTTCAATCTCACTGTAAATAGAAGGGTTCCCTCCCTGTGAAGGTTAATTATGGCTCGCATGTGAACAATGAATGATGCCAGAAATGTAATGCGGCTGTTTATAATATAGCTTGACAGGAAGAGCCACAGGCCATATGACTCACTTACTATATACACTGACTTACTATAAGAAAATTCAATATTCTGACTTAAACATTTCCTTGTGCCGAAGCAGTCAATGATGCCAAAGTGACTCACGATTGAGACTGAGATGAGCGAGTATGGTTTAAATCAACGTGCTGCTTGAGTCAGAGAGGTCAGAGTAATGGGCTAGTGGCGGCAGGGCAATACGTTTACCCTGATCTCCCTGTTTGATGCAGGTCATAGGGAGGGTCATAAATATACAGCCTTGTCCATTCACTGAACAGTCTGACATAGTGCTGGCAGTGGACCATTAAGAGTCTTATACTTGTTGCTCAGCAAGATTTTTGCTTGAATTTGAATCTTTTATAAATTACTGAGGAGATTTTAGAAATATAACAACTTAATAAGGACAAATAAACAAATAAATATATATTTTATATAACCCCTGTTGGTTAATGAGGGAACTGCAGGAGATTTGTGAGTTGAGAGGAAAATAATTAATTAAATCATAAAACTGGAAATAAATAATTATACATAAATATTATAAATAAACTGCAAGAGATGATGAAAAGCTAAAAATTCATTAAATCATAAAATGCTATATCCATTTGATATACATCTACTGTATATACATATATTTTAACAAATAAAGTTTTATTCCTAACAATATTGTAATATTAAAAAATGAAACGTGT
>NW_015650001.1:1642241-1654890 GCF_001515625.1 Sinocyclocheilus rhinocerous
GAACCGACATCAGAACCATAAATACATGAATGTGTTGTTAAATTATTGAAATATAAAACTTTTTTAAAAAATTTAGGTCAAAGGGGTTTGACAAAAAAAGAATCTGGGAATCCCTGGAATAATGAATCATCATAAGAACTTAATATGACTTTGCTTGGATCAGCAGGGAGCAATAATCAATCATATTTTCATAAATTTGTGACCCAACATGTGATGTAAACTTGATTATGATTTGGAGGTAAATACAGAACCCACTGACTAAATGCTTTGTCATGAATTTAAATGGAAGCTGTGATGGTAATTTAAAAATCCTAAAACTTTCAGTTTTTTTCCAGGTTTAAATAAGATTTTGCATCCCAAATGTTTAATGTGATCTCAGCCTTTTCAATCTCACTGTAAATAGAAGGGTTCCCTCCCTGTGAAGGTTAATTATGGCTCGCATGTGAACAATGAATGATGCCAGAAATGTAATGCGGCTGTTTATAATATAGCTTGACAGGAAGAGCCACAGGCCATATGACTCACTTACTATATACACTGACTTACTATAAGAAAATTCAATATTCTGACTTAAACATTTCCTTGTGCCGAAGCAGTCAATGATGCCAAAGTGACTCACGATTGAGACTGAGATGAGCGAGTATGGTTTAAATCAACGTGCTGCTTGAGTCAGAGAGCTCTTGGTCTGGCTTCATTTAGTTTATTGACCACTAAACCAGCAGAATGGATCGTCCTAGTGTCATGACCTGTATTTTAAGGCTAAACGTGGTTATCTTAAGTTTATCTTTCACATTATAAACATTAATGCACAAGGTTTTTTTTAAAGAACAGTTTGATTCTGTCAAATTCCTGCTTTCACATTGTCATTTGGGTTTAACTTCTGCGATTTAGGACAGATTGTGTTCATATCAATTGTAACAGGACCAGAGTTTGGAAAATCTCTTTCACTCCAACCAAACTGACGTCAAACAGGTCTGCACCAAATGCTCCAGTATGGAAACGTCCATTGAGGAAAAAGTAGTGCATTTAGTTGTTGCGGATAATATAACATTAATGAAATAAAAGGGCATATAAGTGCACTTAAAGAGAGACACTTTTATGACTGTTTTTAAACACTTTTTAAACAGTGCCTTTTTCATTCATTTAAAAAAAAAAAAAAGCTTCAAAGTACTTTCTTAATCATGTTTTAATAATATTTTGTAATTCTTTAAAGTATACTTTTTTTGTGAAGTACTTGAGTTAGAATTTTAACTGTAGCGTGTTATTCAATATTATAAGTTAATATATTTTTAATGTACTAAATTGCAACTTCATCATTACAAATGTCTAATTATAAATACATTTAAACACATGACATACAGAAAAATATATTAAAGTATATTTTAGTTTACTATAAATTCTCGTCAGCACATTTAGCAGTATACTTCAACCATATTTCATAGACAATGGAAGTAATTATGAAATTACATATAACTTCGGTAAAATTTTATAGAGACCAATTCTCACTATTAAGTAGTTGCTTATTAGCATGCATATTATTAACATATTGGCTGTTTATTAGTACTTATAAAGCACATATTCTGCATGACCATATTCTAGCCCTATCCTACCCAATATCTAAACTTAACAACTACTTATAACTATTAATAAGCAGCTAATCAGGAGTTTATTGAGGCAAAAGTAGTTAATGGTTTGTTAATGGCAACAATTGGACCTTATTATAATGTGTGACCTTAACTTCTACCTAAGTGGATCAAAAAGCACTCTAAAGTTCAGCTAATTGCATTTAATCTAAATTAAAACTATAATACATTTTCATTTAACATGCATTTAAGTGTCTGAATACTTTACATTGAGTTCACACTTAAAGTCCCCATGAAATCAAAATTAAAGTTTTTTGGGTGTTAGTATCAATATGTTAGTCTTAAGGTTATCTATAAGGCAGTGTGCTCCAAAACAGTGACAAAATTCGCCTTTAGAAGATATAAGCATTCAAAGCTTTTAGTACGTCACTTCCTCCAAAACGTTAACATATTGGCTGTTTATTAGTACTTATAAAGCACATATTCTGCATGACCATATTCTAGCCCTATCCTACCCAATATCTAAACGTAACAACTACTTATAACTATTAATAAGCAGCTAATCAGGAGTTTATTGAGGCAAAAGTAGTTAATGGTTTGTTAATGGCAACAATTGGACCTTATTATAATGTGTGACCTTAACTTCTACCTAAGTGGATCAAAAAGCACTCTAAAGTTCAGCTAATTGCATTTAATCTAAATTAAAACTATAATACATTTTCATTTAACATGCATTTAAGTGTCTGAATACTTTACATTGAGTTCACACTTAAAGTCCCCATGAAATCAAAATTAAAGTTTTTTGGGTGTTAGTATCAATATTTTAGTCTTAAGGTTATCTATAAGGCAGTGTGCTCCAAAACAGTGACAAAATTTACATAGAGTAACGCTGTGTGTTTCTAAGCATTTCAGGGGACGTTTAAGTATATACATTTAAAGTATATTATTTCTGTAACAAGTACTCTCAAGGCTCTACTTACACCCAGTATCAACCTGTGGAAAAAGTGATATGACAATTCATCCATCGTGTAGTATCGAAGTGTGTATTTTGTTAGTTTGCTGGAAACCACTTGGCTTGACTGTACGATTACATCTAACTTCTGCACCACATCACTTCTAAACTCAATCCCAAATATGTTTGTAGTGATTGCATTTTATCGCATGCCAAAAGCTTGATGTCTCAAAACACATGTTGTGACTAAAATCTTTTTTCCGTTATTAGCCGCTAGCTAGCGTTCCTCGTGGTCTGTCCTGGTGAGTCATGTTCCCGAGTCCCGTCTGCTTTGAGAGGAGGCTGGTTTAGTAGGAATGACACTTCACGGCAAGCGTGACAGTAATCAGGAAGGATTCGTTATTAGTTTTGGATGCGGAACAACCTTGGGAATTTCACATGTGTCTGGAGAGAGGGAGGAGCCACCATCATGCTGGAGTGAAACCAGCAAAAAATAGAGCAAATGGAAGTCATTGACTCGCAATGGAGAGAAAAACGTAATGGGTGTGGGCTGAAATTAATATTATGTCACCAGAGCAGTGAGGGAGGACATCCTGAACAGATGAGGCTAACATATTGAAATGCACTGGGTGGAGGAGACAAGCATTAATTCACATATGTCTCAGCGCTGAAATGGGTTAGATCAACAAATCACGGTACGGGTTTGTCGAAAACTTTGGCTGTCGCTTTTGAAATCTGTCAACGGCATTCCCTTTTCCCTTTAATTTCTCATGCAACGAGATTGAAATACCAGCAACTTTGTTGGTCTACTAAAAGGTTTTGCATAACACGTCCCTTAAGGCTACTTGTATCTTGGACAAAACTTCACATCTGTATTGTGGCATAATGAAAGATAAGGCTTTGTCTGTAGCGGGAGGGCTGTAATTACGGTTGCTGTTTTTACTTTACTCATTCTCCCAGACCAAATCTGTCTACATGAGTAGCTTTGAGATCTGTGTTGGTGTTTGCGTTTCGCTCAGCTGTAATCAGATATCAGGCCAGAGGGGCCGTGAGTCAGCCTATACTTGAAAACAATGCACGCTTTCCAAGGCGGTGTTCAAATGCCATGGCTAGTGTGTAAAAGCCGCTTGCGTTTCACTGAGTAGGGATGGACTCTAGGCCAAGTGTGATGTAGGAGCTCCTTCAATCACTGTATGGGCGGCCTTCATTCAACAAGGAAAAGGGCTTCCAAACTGGGTCCGTAAGGAGGTGCTGGGTGGTCAACGACATTTTTACAATATGCGTTTTTGGGACTGTCAAAGTTAACGTATCAAGATATCAATTATGTTTCATGTGATAACATTTACATTGATAACACTGTGAATACGTTTACAGAATTGTACATTTTGATGGTTTATTTCAGCTCTTTTTGTGTCTGGTCAGAAATCATAAGATTAATTGTGATTATGATATTGCATTGAAAGCCAAAGTTTGTGTTTATTTCTTTAATGAATAGTAAGAAAAAAGCAGAATCACCATATTGCAAATGAAATAAATAAATAATCTCTACATAAAGTTAGATTTATAAGTGTTTCTTCCTTCCTTGCAATATATAAAAATACAAGTATTTGTGTTTATTATTTTGTCATTTTTATCTTGCTCTCTGGGGTTTGTAGAGTACAAAATACAACATTTTTTGGTTATTATTGTCTTTAAAACATTTGGGGTTGGTAAGATTTATGTTTTTTTTAAATAAGTCTCTTATGCTCACCAATGCTGCTTTTATTTGATAAAAATACAGTAAAAACAGTAATATTATGAAATGTAATTAGAATTTTAAACAACTATGTTTTATTGTAATGTGTTTTAAAAAATAAGTCTCTTATGCTCACCAATGCTGCTTTTATTTGATAAAAATACAGTAAAAACAGTAATATTATGAAATATAATTAGAATTTTAAACAACTATGTTTTATTGTAATGTGTTTTAAAATGTAATTTATTTCTGTGACGCAAAGCTGAATTTTCAGCATCATTACTCCAGTCTTCAGTGTCACATGATCCTTCAGAAATCATTCTAATATGCTGATTTGCTGCTCAGGAAACTTTTCTTATCATTATCAATTTTGAAAAAAACTGCTTCATTTTTTGTGGAAACCATGATACTTTTTTGATGAAATTGTCTTTATACAATCACATTTGCTATTTTTCTCACACAGTATAAATGGGAATTCATACATGCAAACACATAGTTGCTTTGATATTTTAGGAAGGGGGCCCCTTGCTAGGAAATCATAGTATTTGGGGGTCCTTGGTGTTTTAGGGTAAACTTGAGACCTCCCAAATCACACCATGACCAAAGGGGAGATGGCTTAACTTAACCGCCCACCCCCATCCAGCCCTAAGCTCAGCCCCTCTGCCACGGCCCCCCTTCCACAGTAACAGCCGAATAAATCACAAACATACACCATGACGAAGCCCAGGCCTCGGCGCTCCAGCCACCCCAACCATCTGTGAATAATTAGCCCTGACTTCCTGTTTGAGACTACGTCTTCAGCACACACATCCCTATCACCACGGCAGCCTGTCACACAGCTGCAGGACTCGCTCTGATAGCGGTCCGAGGCGGCAACGGTGCACCAATGAAAGGTTTGGAAGGGATTGGATTTGCCCAGACTCATCTGGGCTCAGTGAAACGCTGGCCGAACGATGTCCACTGAGACCAACTCTGAGCTGAAGTCCACTCGAATTACAGCAATTGTTCCCTCCCAACCCCAATAACACATTCCTGCTGGTCTGACAGTACTATAAACATTGCATCTCTTACTGGATGTCCAGGGAGCTGGTTCAAAAGAGATCACAAACTAATTAATTATATTTCGCAATCATATTTAATATGTTTCCATCACATAGAGCACTGAGTGTGCCTTTTTGTAGGCCAATCTGGAAGTTCACCATTGTTCCCTTGACAAACACCCAAAAGGATTTTTCCTTTGGCTTGTGCATTATTGCAGAAAATAAGCTCTGTGACAAGTTTATGATTCTTACACATTTGGTTCAGCATTATAATCTTCAGAACTTTTATGAATTTTGAAGCCTAAATACAATCACCGCAAGTAAAAAGTAAATGAAGGCTGTAATGCCGAGTTCACACTGCACGATTTTAGCCCGATTTTTCACTCGCCGACAGGTTTTGCGAAATCGCAGACAAATGCCCGAAATCGGAGGCAAATCGGTGCTCGTTCACGCGAGTGACAATCACGCAGTGTGAATTATCAAAGACGCGATCTGAGGGAATCGCCGACACCCGCAAAATATTTGGCATGCTAAATATCTGGAGCTGTCGGCGATCCAAAATCACGCTGTGTGCAATGATTTCTGACTGAAAACTACATCGGCGATGACCTACAGCCAATGAGAGACCAAGATACAGGGCAGAGGGAAGTCAGTATCAGTATTTTAATTTTAACATTTGCTTGACCAGCCACAACATCAGCATAACAGTTACTGCAAAATTATTTACCTCCAACTCTCTTTGCAGAACACCCAATCCCTGTTCCCTGCATCTCCCTCCTGCATAATCTGTTTTTCTTTTTCTCCTTGTAGCTGGAAATCAGCTCACAGACAATTTGCGGGCTATATATATATATTTTTTATAATTCCAGTCTCGCTCGAGACGCACGCGGGTTCTCGCGTTATTTCCTTATCACCTCTCGCATGTGTTTTGTTGTGAAACGTAGTTTGCGTACCAGACAGAGCTGTCGGCGATTCTTCCTATTGTAAAGTCATGCAATGTGAAACCTCCTGTCGCCGATCCATCGTGCAGTGTGAACACAGCAGCAACTGAATGCTACCCCAGATAGTCACGCAGTGTGAAAACAACGGCGATCCGACGAGTTTGAAAATCATGCAGTGTGAACTCGGCATAAGTGAACTACACCATAGTCACCTGACTTTAGGGTCACCACCATTAAGCTTCCAACAACTTAAAACATTTTCCCAGAAAGTTTGAGTTTGACTAATTTGCTAGGGTGTGAATATAAACACAACGAGGCTGTAAAAGCAGAGTAGCAGTGCTGGGTAGTAACTGATTACATATAATCTGGATTACATAATCAGGTTCCACTTGTAATTAGATTACATTACATTTTAAAATACTTGTAATCAGACTACAGTTACTTTTTTATTGATTATGATTACATTTGTTTTCACATGGTCACATGACATGCAGGTAAACAGGTGTAATATTCCATTTTTTTTAATCAAGTGTTTTATTTTGATTATTGCAATTTTAAAAATATTTATTTTAATTGTATATTTTCATGAGTTAATGAATTACTAGCTTTTCATTAAACTCACAAACCCCCTGCAGTTCCATCACAAACCCTAGTTGGGGGAACTTTGACGTAATATAATGTTTCATGCACTTGTTAAAAACAATGAATGAATTAAATATATTTTTCTTTGTATTTTTATATCAATATGGTAACAACATTTTCCTATTTAAATGTGATAAACAAGTTAGGCTAAAAGGAATCTAAAAGTAGTCTGATTATATTACCTGTAATGTGTAATGTAATGGATTACGTTGCTAACTACAATTTTTGTTATATAAATTGGAATCAGTAATGGACTACAATTTGTAAGTACCTACCCAGCACTGCAGACTAGTGAGTTGATGAGTTTATGTGATGACGGTTAATGTCTAACAACCCTTTAGTACCATTTAGCCACTGCTTAGCAGCAATACATTTTGTTTCAAGCGAAAGCTTTTAAAAAATCACCAGGGGCTATAACTGATGTATTTTATGTTGTATAATAAAAGTTATTTTGAGCTTGTGTGAACCACAGAACCAAAAACCCATCCAAAAAAAAAATACTGACCTCAAGACGTTGGAACTGGAAGTGCTAAAATACTAATTTTTGAGTTTTGGCCTTCAAAAATGTGCATGTACAAAAATCCCTGCAGCACTGTTACACACAGTCAACACCACCTAAAAAGTGAGAGCCCACTTATTATCAGCCATTAATGGAAGCTACGACAGCTGTTAGCACTAACATTACTCTGGGCATCATGAGGGATGGGGTGGGTCAGCAGAGGTCATCACGGGAGACCCCTGTTGGAAGCATTTCCTGCATACCTTTGACAGAATTGTCCCCAAATGTGGAGATCTCAGTGTGTCGTTACCTCATCCCAGGGTGTTGGCTTCATATGGTAAAAGAATTGATACTAATCACTTCTTGCTCATAGAGCAGAATGAGGGGGATGAATAAAGAGTATCATTTTCCTTCATTATTTGTAAAAAAAAAACCTTCATTCTTTATGTATGACGCACAGGGAAGGCCATTCTCATTGTCTGAGTCTATCAAATATCTCAGTGGAACGCAGATGTGCGGAATACCACTGTATTCAAATATACACAGACATCTTAAAAGAGGCTATTTTTTGTGGCATGTTTTTTTCAGTTTCATAGTAAAGCATGCTTGCATAGTAACAGGACTAAATAGTGTAGGGTGACCATATGTGCCATTTTCCCAGGACACGTCCTGGCCAGGATTTGTTTTGGCTTTGTTTTCCTGTTTTCATGCTTGCTGAAGGTAATGATCGAAAAGTAGTTTGACCAATAACATGCAAGCATTGTACATAATGGACCAATCATGGCGTGTGAGAAGGTGGGATCTACGGTCAAAGCGATGCAATTACGCGTACTGGTAAAAGAATTGATACTAATCACTTCTTGCTCATAGAGCAGAATGAGGGGGATGAATAAAGAGTATCATTTTCCTTCATTATTTGTAAAAAAAAAACCTTCATTCTTTATGTATGACGCACAGGGAAGGCCATTCTCATTGTCTGAGTCTATCAAATATCTCAGTGGAACGCAGATGTGCGGAATACCACTGTATTCAAATATACACAGACATCTTAAAAGAGGCTATTTTTTGTGGCATGTTTTTTTCAGTTTCATAGTAAAGCATGCTTGCATAGTAACAGGACTAAATAGTGTAGGGTGACCATATGTGCCATTTTCCCAGGACACGTCCTGGCCAGGATTTGTTTTGGCTTTGTTTTCCTGTTTTCATGCTTGCTGAAGGTAATGATCGAAAAGTAGTTTGACCAATAACATGCAAGCATTGTACATAATGGACCAATCATGGCGTGTGAGAAGGTGGGATCTACGGTCAAAGCGATGCAATTACGCGTACATATTAGGTGTGTTCGACTTAACAGTGTTCGACTTAGCAGTGCGGCTCAGACCGATCAGTGTTTGACATCAAAGTACCTCGAGAGCGTTTCGAAAGCGTAACTGTCTGTATGGTACTTTGATGTCATACACCGATCGGTCTGCACACACAAACAAAGCCAAAACCTAGATATTTTAGGCAATATAGAAATCCTGGCCAGGACGCGTCCTGGGAAAATGGCACGTATGGTCACCCTAAAATAGTGAATTTAGACGGTAGGGGTGTATGATTCTGGGTTTCTCCGATTCCTGACTCCAACCCTAGGAAAACTGACTCCTGGAACTGACTCCAATTACTTACAAGGTCAGCTATAAGAATAGTTACAAGGTTGCAGTTATTATATTACATACTAAATGTAAAGAATGTTTGTTTTCAGACACAAAGCCTTAAACATTAAAATAACACACTTAGAGCATGGCTGCCCATATTACTCCTATTTAGAGACGACATTACCATTGACATTGACAATTTAAATATGTAACTTACATTGACATACATTACCATTGACAAATTCTGAGTATCACCATCATCATTTTTCTAGTTGTTGATAATACACACACTTTTAAAGAGGGGAAATTCACAATGATGTTAAATAAATGAATTGAATTGATATAACGGCTAGGTGAGGGTGCCCATTGTCACCTCTTGTCTTAGCACAAAATACTGCTTGGACAGGAAAGTTCAAGATACTCAAAATAATAACTAAATACATACAATGATTTTAGACACAGCAAAGGAGTCGAAAACACGAGTATTCTTAATCCAAATGCCATAACTGGATCTTGCGCAGAAACAACATACTTCTCTCTGGTGACGCATGCCAGATTTCCAATCATTTCGTTTACTTAGACTCCACCCCTTTCTTATAATTGACTGCAAGCTAACATTCAGACTCGCCTCCATCCAATCAACAACTAATGGATAGAATCAAGTCCCCACTCTAGCCAGTACAGCAGAATGAAGATCTCAATCTCGTAGCTCCATTTTTTTTTTTTATGGCCAACACTTGAGCAAAAGTGCAATTTTTATCCTGTTGAGTCTGAATGAAAACACCATGTCATCTTCAAGAAAAATGCAAAAGAAAAAGATTGGGACTTTGAGACTTCACATGCTTATTTTTCTTTTTCTTTTTCAGTAATCCATTATATTCAGATGCATCATACCAAAGAAAATATGTTATGTTGATGTGTTGAATATGATATGATGTTACTTCTATTTTGCCATGACTTTAAACAGTTATGCCACAACTGGATTCCTTTGTGAACAACAAGATGATCCAGATCTTGATAACTAACAAGAATTTCACTTGAGCTTTTAATCCAGCTGTTTACCAGCAAACATGCAAGGTTTTTCTTGAAACTTGCGCTATTTCAACAAAATCTTATCAGATCACAGCATACAAAGCAAAGGGGAAATAAAATTGAGCATGTCATACTGATCCTGAGCATCACAAAACTAGCAGTTGACTATATACCACACACACTCTTGGTACGTAGCCATATAATGTTTTGAAATGGGGCTGATTTGCATTCCAGGTAGGCCTCTTGCCAGCCAGCTTCCACAAAACCCTCATAAACTTATGGATTCAAACACGTTTCCCAACATTAGAAGAACACTGACAGTGAAGAAGAGCACATTTTTTATTTCCAATTTCAAATGCACACTTTTATTCTGGCTAGACTGTGACTGGATTAACAAAAGTGTGTTTAATTGACACTTTGGGAAGACTTTTGGGAAATATGGAAACAAAGCGTGCATATATGATGATTAAAAACAGTCACTGACCTGAAGAGAACCACACAGCTGTACATTTTACAGGCAGACCCCCCAGTATTGGGTGGATTTCTTTCACGCCAGTGGACGCTAGCCATATTAGGATTACCATAAATCATTGCGAACGTGCTGTTTGTTCAGTTCAGTGGAGATTAAGCTGGGAGGCTTCTGCTTATTCTTACATACATTGTCGTATGTGGCCAGTTTTCCAAAAAAAGAGGGAGACATTTCTAAAAGTACCTCCCCAACCTTACTCCACCCTTCCCCTTTCAGACTGAATGAAACAAAATGCAACATGCTGCTTGGGAGAATTTAAGCACTACAAAGGATGCATCTATTTATGACTAGCGAGTTCTGTGGATTGCAGAAGGGGAATCAAAAGTTAGCCCTTTTCTTCCTCTTTTGTTGGTTGGGGGTGGGAAACGGCGGTGTAATTGCAACCAGACCCTGTTTGTGTTTGAATTTTTCCATTATAAACCTAACCTTTCAAAACTACCTGGGTTCTCATTATAGCGTGCCTGGCATCATTACAAGGTCATTTTGAGCCCGTCTTTATGTGAATCTACTGAGCTTAATAACAACATGCAGATTCATAATTGCATCTGCAGCCCTGCCAAACTGCACACACCGAAGAAAACACAAAAAAGTGCACATGCATATACAGAACAAAAATAAGCGATTATGGTGACGAGTAGGCCAGTTTCACTGCGCCATTCCCAAAATATTTTGCTAAGATGAATGAACAGATAAGCCCCTCACATGAATAAATAGATGTATGAGCAGATAAGTAAACAGTGGTTTCTCCAGTGGTGGGCCGTCAGGGCCAGCAAAGCCTTCTCTGCTGGCCTAAACACTATCAGAATCACTGATTTAGTTTTAATATATTTTTCCATGAATGTGTATTAAATTATTTCCAATAGTCTATTATCTTCAGTTCATAGCTTTTCTCTTGGTTGCACTGCTTCCAGCAGTGTATGTTTATATTAGAGAAGCAGTAAGAGAACATTAAATTGTTAGGTCAACTTTAAAACACATGTAATCACCTTATTTGTTTTATACCAATGCTATCTGTAAGGTATAAATGCGTTTGGGTGAATAAATGTCTGTAAGAACATCGGATGTACTGTATTTGTGTTATGGTTTCTATAGCCGTGGCATCATTATGATGGTATGAAGAGGTGGATTAATTCATGTAGGATGCCACTGAAAGCCTAGGTGTAAAATGCACGGCCCGCCACTGGGTTTCTCTCTGCCCCATACGTGGAGACAGATGATCCCAGCTGCTGCCATTATCACACCCAACAACAGAAAAAATGTGGGAAAAATGTCAAAGAGAAAAAATGTGAATGAAAAACTAAATTATGACTTAAGTAACACTGTAAACATTGCCATTTTTCTGGTTTTAAGTTTGTTTTTGTCCTTAAAATGTCCTTTACATTTAGTCAATATTTTGTCATGCCATATTCATTCATTTTAGCCCATTTTACTTTGACTGGAATTGCAAATAATAAAAATAAAATAATAATAATAAAAAAAACATTTTACAATAAAATATGCAAAATGACAATATTATGTAACTAACAGCAGTAAAATCATTAATATTTATTACGTTTATCAAACGTATAAAGATTTATCAATTGTTAAAAACCTGAGCTCATGAATTAACAGCTTATAATGAGCATACTGTAATAATAATAATATGTTTAAAGCCTGTTTAATTTATTGCATTAACATTGTGTAGTAATTTCAAGCTCAAAAGGGAAATATTTATGACGAATTATAACTGGTTATGATTCATAATAAATATTTAGATTAGATCTTTGAATTAACTGTAGCAGAATCAATATTACCATTACTTGATCTGTCCGTCCACCGAGCAGACAAAATAATCATTTATCAATTCAAAGAAAGATTATTTTCCTGGCCAAAGAAGGATAACTTTCCTCATTTATGCAGTGCTAGCAGTAATTTAACAAATGTAGCAAGGGTTGGAACATTCATTGACTTGAACTGTGAGCAGCAACAGAGACAATCATGTGTGAATATAAGGGATTTAATAAATGAAACTATATATAACATATAACTAACTAAGCAAAACACATATATACAGAATGAA
>NW_015650001.1:1662745-1681633 GCF_001515625.1 Sinocyclocheilus rhinocerous
TCAGTTTTGTTTGTAATGGAAAAGTGATTATATTTCGTTTAGTTTTTTTATAAAGTAAATTTAGAAAAACGTTTGGAGCATTTTTTGTTCGATAATATGTAAGTTTTTTTAAGTAACAGCCAGCGGCAGACAGTGAGTTGATCATAGCCTATGTTTGATCAATTTAGTGTAGGGTTTTCAGCCCAACAAGGGAAATATTTATGACGAATTATAACTGGTTATGATTCATAATAAATATTTAGATTAGATCTTTGAATTAACTGTAGCAGAATCAATATTACCATTACTTGATCTGTCCGTCCACCGAGCAGACAAAATAATCATTTATCAATTCAAAGAAAGATTATTTTCCTGGCCAAGGAAGAATAATCTGTCCTTCTTTGTGCAGTGCTAGCAGTAATTTAGCAAAATGTAGCAAGGGTTCACACATTCATTGACTTCGAATTGTGAGCAGCAAACAGAGACAATCAGTTGTGAATATAAGGGATTTAATAAATGAAACTATATCTAACATATAACTAACTAAGCAAAACACATACAGAATGAAACAAAGTAAGGAAAAGAGAGAGAAAAGAAAAGGATGGCAGTATTTCACATCAATTTTAGACACAACCTTTGAGAAACATCAGAGAATCAAAAATCACCTTAAAAGGGGCTGAAACTTAAACACGCATCTAAATAATTGTAAACGGTTACTTGCATTGGTTTCGATTGTCCGGATGCGATAGACAACGGAGGTCTTTGATGGATTCGTTAGGAGTGAGCTGGAAGTTTTACTTCTGGTTCTTCTGAAGAAGGAAAAGTCCACAGCGACTAAAGTTACTTGAAGATAAAAACTGCCGGAAAATAAAACTCAAGAGGAAGATCTTGAGAGTCTTGGAAAAGGTGTTGTCTCAAACGAAGAGGGTTTCTGAGCCCAGATTATTTCGGGCTAATCACTTTTGAGGGTTCCTATGCACACCCCCTTTTGGGTGGAATGGCCAATCAGAGGCATGAATTTTGAGCGGGAGAAGTTTCCCTTTTATGGCCCATTTGCATGTTTTATGGCCGGTCTGGAATTGCTGCCGTTTTAACCCAAAATATAGTATAAATCGTATGATGCGTTTCACAATCACATACTGTACATCATTGTTTGAGGAATAAAAAGCAGATAATATTGATACCAAGAAACAAACATTTAGAATAGATTAAACCAAAGATACATACATACACCTGAATATCAGTGTTTAGGGCTTTAACTAATACAAATAACGAGTGGTAACTCAGCTAATCTAATAGGGAAACGTACAAACAACACATGCAATATACCAGATATATTTGTAGAGTATAATAGAGTAACGGTCTTTACGTGTGTGTGTGTTTGTGTGTGTGTGTTAGCTTGCTTGGTCGGTCAGGCCAATTGCCTGGCCATTTACAACCCTTTGGACGGTGTTTGAAGTCAGATGGGGGAGATGATAGTGGGGGGGACTGGTTAGAATCTCCTTGATGGCGAGGAACCATTTGGCAATTTAGACCCCCATACAAACGTAAAGTCTCTGACCAGAACTGTAATTTATATGCAAATGTCAAAAGGCTAAAAGGGTCTCTTAAGCCATAAAACCCCAAAGATCATGCATGATTCTACGTAGACGCTACAATTGTTATGGCAACAGTATATTTGAAACATGAGCTACACTGTTTACAGTGTTTACATAACTTTCATGTTCATCTGTGCATTCACAACCATTAAAAAAAAATGTATACTTCTGAATAATAAATAATATATTATACTGATATAAATAATATTGAATAATAAATGTATCACAGTTTTTACAAACATATTAAAGAGCATAACTGTTTTAAACATTGATAATAATAATAATTGTTTCTTGAGCAGTAAATCAGCATATTAGAATTATTTCTGAAGGATCATGTGACACTAGAGTGGGGTAATGATGCTGAAAATTCTTTTCTGCATCAAGGAAATAAACTACATTTTAAAACATGGCTTAGCTTTCTCATAAGGGCCACGTATGATATGCTTCCCAGCCCCCAGAACCTACAATTGTGGTATGGATCGGAAGAGAACTGTCATCTCTGTTCCTCCCAGAATCCAAGTCTCCAGCACATCCTTTCTGGGTGCAAGGCAGCACTGATCCAGGGCCGCTACAGATGGCGCCACGACCAAGTCTTGCGCAAGTCCTTGAGACGTGCAGACTGGATGCAAACAGGGCTCATTCAATAACATCTCAGCAGCGGATCCACTTTGTCAGACAAGGGGAAGAGAGCCAAAGCGGCAGGCTGAAGGAGCAGTCTCTCCTGTCACCGGGAGGAGAGTGGAGCATGGCAGCTGATTTTGACCGCCAGCTGAGGTTCCCGGTTGAGATCACCATAAACTCTTTACGGCCTGACATCGTCCTCTGTTCCACCCTTTCAAAAACAGTCATCATGGTCGAATTGACCGTCCCATGGGAGGAGGGGCTGGAGGCTGCCTTTGAGCGGAAAAAGGAGAGGTACATGGAGCTGGCTGCTGCGTGCTCCCAAGCCAGGCGGAGGGCTCTTACCTTCCCAGTAGAAATCGTCTGCAGAGGCTACATCGGAGCATCTACCCAGCGGCTCTTGAAGTCTCTGGGCACCACCGGCCGTGAACAAAAGAGAGCACTCAAAAATCTGGCAGAGGAGGCAGAAAGAGGGAGTTTTTGGCTGTGGCTCCGTAGAAGGGACAGAATATGGGGCAAACAGGGATCCTAGGACCAGCTGCGGGGGGTGGCAGGGAGACGTCCCTGTTGCTGCTCCACCACCCTGAGATGATCCGGAATTAAAGGGGTGAAACATCAGTGAAGGATGGCTCCTGGCTGATGACTCCGCAGCCGGTCCAGCGGCACCGGCGGAGGTGCTTCTGGCAGTGATGCCTAGCAGGTAGGCACGCCTGTGTTGATAACATGATTATCTGGCTCGCCTGTGACAACTGAGAATAGAGCAGTTGGCATCCAGGAAAGACTGGAGGGCTGCCAGGGAAGACTGGCTGACGGCAGGAAAGACTGCACCAGGGGTGGAATGGCTAGTTACCCTCTCCACACGTCAGTGTAGCATCTGCTACAGTGACACCCTAAATAACTACAAGCACGACAAGAAAGAGACAGCCCGGCGGTCCACCGAGAGGCGGGATGGAAGATGGAGCATTCAGGACAGACAACATTGTTATGACCAGGGGCATCATGCACTCATTATTTTTGAGGGGGCACGAGTTGGGGGGGTCGTCATGTGACACACAGCAGCCACAACAGTATCTCACTCTCCAGAGCACACTAAGAGGCAGTACCGCTTCCAAGTTAAACATGTTCGGGCATGTCATCTATGAGGAAGCTCGGGAGAGGTTCGGAGAACTGCCCCAGAGGAGATCTATTCCCAAACAGACCGGGAGACAGGAGAGGGAAATCCTCCAGTTAGTAAAGGAGAGACGCCTTTTGCGGAAGGCATGGAGGAAAGCCGAAGACCAAGAGAAGGAGGGCTTGAAGAACCTGTGGAATCAGATCATGGTCAGACTTGCAGACTTGAGACGTGCTGAGAGGATCAAAAAATGCAGAAACCGCAAGGAGAAAGCAAGGTTGAGTTTGCTTCTGGACCCTTTCAAGTTCGCCCGAGGCCTCCTGGAGGAGAAGAAATCTGGCAAGCTGCAAACTACCCAGCAGGAGCTTGAGTTTTTATCAAATCCCAGATCAGCGATAGCCAGAAGGAATCCCCACTAGGATCCCCAGGGTATATACCACAGCTGCCTGAGCCCACCTCGCAATTTGACACTTCTCCTCCCAAATGGTCTGAGGTAAAGCAGATCGTAGAGCAAGCAAGAGCAGCATCAGCACCCGGACCGAACGGCATACCCTATCGGGTATATAAGAACTGCCCTTTGCTCTTGAAGCACTTGTGGAAGCTGATGGGAGTGGCCTGGAAAGCGCAATCCATCCCTGTAGATTGGAGCAAAGCCGTTACCACCTTTATTCCAAAGGAAAAAGACTCCAGCAACATCAACCAGTTCAGAGGCATTGCCCTGTTAAATGTAGAAGGAAAGATATTATTTTCGGTTCTGGCAAAACGCCTAACCAGCTACCTCTTGGCAAATAATTACATTGATACCAGTTGCCAGAAGGCAGGAGTCCCAGGCTTCCCTGGCTGCGTGGAGCACTCAGCTATGATCTGGGACCAAATCCAGACAGCCAAGAGGAATAGATCAGATCTGCATGTAGTCTGGTTGGACCTTAAAAAATGCCTACGTGTCAGTTCCCCACCAACTGATCTCCTTTGCTCTCAATTTTTTCCATGTGCCACTGCCCATTCAGACCATAGTGACCAAGTACTTTAACACCTTCCAAGTTTGCTTCACAACCCAAGAGATCTCGACAGGTTGGTACCCGCTGGAGAGGGGCATAGCGATGGGATGTTCCATCTCCCCCATCCTTTTTACTGCCACATTCGAGATCATCTTGATCGGTGGCAGGCAGATGGTCCAAGGAGTCAGGGCTAGGGCTGCACGATAAATCATATGCGATATTTAACGCGCATCTTTTCAGTAAAGCCATTCTGTAATCAGCGGTAAATCTCCATCACCTGCGGGCTTTCACATGGAGCAGCATTAACTACACAGAGCCGTTGTTCACCGACAAGCTGCGCAAAACATGCGCAAAATATGATCGTGGTTGCGCGTTAAATATTGCATGCGATTTATCGTGCAGCCCTAGTCAGGGCACACTCAGGCCATAGGCTTCCAGCCATAAGAAGTTACATGGACGATGTCACCCTTCTCCAGACAGCTGCATGCACGTCCAGACTCCTCCGAAGGCTGGAGAAGCTGTTAGCATGGGCTCAGATGAGGATAAAGCCAGCTAAGTCCCGTAGCCTTTCAATTCGCAAGGGAGTTAGGAACAGTAATATCTGCTTCTCAGTAAGCGGTGAGAAAATTCCTCTTCTTGTGCACCAACCTGTCCAAAGCCTAGGAAGACTCTACACGGCTGATGTATCTGACAGGCACACGGCTAACACTGTGATACCCCAGCTCATAGATGGGCTGAACAAGATAAACCAAAGCTGCCTCCCAGGGTAATTCACGGTTTGGTGTTACCGGTTTACTCTGTACAAGTGTCTTATGTGGCCTCTGAAACTGTGTGACATTACCTTAACAACAGTCCCGAAAATGGACAGGAAGGCAAATAGCTACATCAAGAAATGGCTTGGCCTCCCTCGCAGTCTTTCCAATGTGGCAGAAACCCATTGGGAGATACATATTGGAACTCCCACTAAAAGCCATCAGTTTGGGCTACAAGCAGGAGAAAGTTAGGCTGCTATTTGAGTTAAGAGACTCACCCAACCTTCTTGCGAGAAACACTGAAGCTCAGATCCGCACAGGACGCAAGTAGAGCGTGACGTAGACAGTGGTACAGGCCATCAACCGACTACAGCATCAGGAGATTGTTGGGTTCTCACAGCCAGGAAGGACAGGGCTTGGATGGGGATCTGCACCTAAGATGTGGTCCAAAGCATCCACAAAGGAAAGGAAAGATCTGGTGATGACAGACGTGTCAAAGATGGAGGGGGAATGTTACAAGGTTAGAGTTGTGCGGCTACACCAGCAAGGCAGATGGACAACCTGGGAAGCTGTCAACAGGAACATCACGTGGGCTGATATGTGGAAGATTCCCAAAGCAAGGCTTAGTTTTCTCATAAGGGACATGTATGATATGCTTCCCAGCCCCCAGAACCTACAATTGTGGTATGGATCGGAAGAGAACTGTCATCTCTGCTCCTCCCTTGCGGAAGTCCTGGAGACGCGCAGACTGGATGCAAACAGGGCCCATTCAGTAAGATCTCAGCAGCGGATCCACTTTGTCAGACAAGGGGAAGAGAGCCAAAGCAGCAGGCTGAAGGAGCGGTCTCTCCTGTCACCGGGAGGAGAGTGGAGCATGGCAGCTGATCTTGACCGCCAGCTGAGGTTTCCGGTTGATATCACCATCACTGCACTTCAGTAATGCGAATAAAATAGGAATACTCCATATGTCTTAATTCGATTTCTGTTTACTTCGAATATGACTTTAGCCGGATTAAGGTCATCAAAAATCCCTAGATTTCTAGGTAGATTCTTGATCAGAGTATTGTCTTAATCGTGTTAAAATCGGATTATTGTTGTCCATGTAAACGTACTCTATGATTGAATTATGTTAATCCAATCACTGATGAAATCAAATAGCCCTTCAGCAACCAACATTTTTGTCAGTAATTTTCGCTGACAGGATTAACACTAATTATAAGTGGACCTCAGAGGGGAAAATGAAATAATAAAGCATGATATGATCTCTTTAAAGCCAAGCAGTGTGTGCTGGTGAGGATGAAACATCTCAGTGTCCTCATGTACTCCTTCCACATGCCCCATTGGCCGAAAGAGCAGTGACATCACCCTGCCTCCACCCGTCCCACTTTGCATGACCCTACTCCACCCTGCTTGCCTGACACACACTCACTGATGCTGGAGAATAATTAAGTGCTAATTAAAAACACACATACTGATGTGTGTTTTTAAAAAATAAATCTTACAAAATAAAGGTTCTGTACTGAAATCTATGGTTCCATCAAGAACCTTTAACAACCATGGAATCTTTGGGTTCTTTAGATTATTAAAATGTGCTTCACACTAAGACAAAATAACTTTTGACTGAAAGGTTCTTTGAGGAACCAATAATGGTTCTTCTGTGGCATCGCTGTGAAAAACCCGCTTTTGGAACCTTTATTTTTGTACATACAGATCTGTGCAAAACGCACTCATAAACACAGACAGAGGAACGAGAGCCAAAGACACATTCCACAAATCACAATCAGTTTCATCCTTTCTTCTCTGCGGTCATATTTTCCTCAAGTGGCTTCACTCAACTTTGGGGTTTCACACCCACATGCTGATCTAATTATTTTTTTCTGTGTTGTGGTTCTGCATGAAGGCAGATGAATGAAATTAAGGTGTTTTAACATAGCCACATGTTTTTCAAGGTCAAACGAAGGTGAGCTGCTTGGGGAGGAATTCTGGGTGTCATGTACCCCAAGATCAGCCTCCCAAAGAGAAAATAAATATGCCTGTTTTAACTCTCTACATTTTATTTATCCTAAAAAGAGGAATGTTTTATGATTGAACTTGCATGCCTTCATGCAAGTTTGACGAAATTAATTTGCACGCAGATGAATAAGATGATGAATTAAATCACATGAGCGCTAGCCAGGAGTCAAGAGTTCACAAAATGTTTGTATTTCAGACAGGCAGAGAAAGATCTTCATCACTGAGGCATGTACACATAGTATATACACATACCAGCAAATATTAAAGGGGCCGTATTCTGCTACAAATGCTTTTTTAGTATTATTTTCCACCATTAAACCCCCTAACAATGTTACTCAACGTTTTTTGCACAAAAAAAATTTCATAGCAATTTAATTTTACACTTTTCACCCTTGTGCCGACCCTTTTTGTTAAACAGGTTATTTTTTATAATGTACGTTTAAGACTGTATGCAAATAGTCACTTTTTTTTACAATTGGCTAACATCTATGTGAAATAGGGATGTGCATTCTCATAACTGAGGCTGATGCGATATGCATCTCGATGTGAAATGAGCAAGAATCCAAGGCTTCAGTAAACGTGAAATATATATTTCAGGTAGGACTACATAATGTATCCTAACAGTACTCTGATATAACTAATAACTCAATTAACTCTATTTGTTTTATGGTTAATTTAAGTGGTTTGAGTGTAAAGAATATACTTTAGAGCGAACACTCACATTTTTCAAGTTTTTGCCAAAATTGTTCAACTCTAAAAGGAGGGTTTACACTCAAAAATGCCTTCAGGGTAGGAAAGTCTTTTTATTTTATTTTATTTTATTTTATAAATTATTTATTTATGTATTTATTTATTTATTATACACTCTTAAAAGTAAATGTTTCAAAAGCGGGTTTTTGCAGCATTGCCAGAAAAACCATTAAGGGTTACCCAAAGAATCTTTCAGTGAACACCCTATTGAAAAATAAATATACTAAAATGTATTTAAAGGGGTCCTATTATACTTTTTCACTTTTTAAATTTTAGTCAGTGTGTAGTGTGTATGTTTGGGCATAAAAAAGATCTAGAAAGTTACAAATCTCAAAGTCCACTCCAAAGGGAGATATTTCGTTTTTAAAAATCCCTTTTCAAGAACTACAACGAACGACTCATTTGGACTACAGCGTTTGAGGACAGCTTCCACAACATGAGGGAGTACGCCTGCCGGATTCGCCAAAAAGTTTTTGTTGAAAGACGGAGCAAGGGACATTGCAGTACTGAAACACCGTCTAAGCTGTTCGCCAATCACAACGCACTGGGACAGCTAACCAATCACAACACATTTTGTTTTTCGGAAGGCGGACCTTCATCAAAGCCGGAACTAATCGAGACGTTTGTGCCAGCCTGGGGAGAAAGGTATTGTAATAATGTAATTATGTGAAAAATAATGCGTTTTTCGAACCATCAAGCATGAGAGCATGTTCTAGTACACCCCCAAAACAAAATCAAGACTTTGTAAAAGAGCATAATAGGACCCCTTTAAAATACATGTATTTTTATGCTAAGTATACTACAAATACATTTACATATATATATATACTTAATAAAAATACCATGCAATTGTACTTTTGGTATACTAAACTGGTATACGTAATGTCTGCTAAATTGGAACAACTAATTCTGTACTTAATGCACTTTAATTGTGCAGAAGTAGTGCTGAAGTCTAACTAAAGATATACTGAAGTATATTTGATTGTGCTAACGTGGAACTACTGCAACACTTCAGGTACGCTTTAAATATCATGCATTTAAAAAACGATATTACTCAAAGATCATACAATCCTCATCAATAGTGACATTATACCACATTTTAGGCTTAATATTCAGAAATATGCATTGTGCACAAGTAGTACTCCAAATAAAGTTTAATTCGAATTTTTATATCAGTAAGTCTCGAGCGATATCAGTAAATATGTTAATAGATTTGAACTATACTTAGTATGAAATGAATGCATTCCAAATATATGACTTTATAGGGCAGTTCTTAAAAAAACAATTGTCTTTATTTTTCTTAGTTCTAAGAACATTTTAACAATCTAAATAATTTAAAGAACCTTTATTTTTTAAGTGTAGAGTAACTAAATCCCTTGTTATGTTTAGGAGTTGGGGTTGAGTTAAGGTCTCAAAAATATCTCAGTATAAAGGTGGTTAAAACCACTTCTGTATTTTGCTTTCAAACATGTGATATTTTCCCTGAATTATTCAACATATGATAACATCTGAAGATTGCCACGGCTTGACAGAATCCACTAAACTGAGGACATTTTGATAAAGCAGGATAAGTCTCCCTTGTGTGACTGCCCAAATGCCATGATGATTTCTGAATAACCCAGTACATTCAGTACATTTTTCATGTCTCCTTTGTACAAGTGCACTCACAAACCTGCGCCCATTTGGCAATACATCCTATCCCAGCTGTGATTTACTCCTGACTCTTTACAGATACCTTGGTGAGCTGGTATGAAGCGCTCAGGGAAATGTCAAATGCCCCAGTATTTTTCCTCCTCCCTCAGCCAGCCTAGCGATGGGAAGACGTCAGCCTATGGAACAGGACAAACCGAGAGGATGCCAATTATTTCGCAGCAAGGACTTGGACTGATAAAATAAGGATTCTAAAAGACAATCCATCTCATTGTGTGCAATCTTGGAGAGAGGACGTGAGAAGAGCAAGTAAAAACAGGAAACAGTGTGCAGTAATGGAAAAGTCTGTGTTTTGCTCTGAGCCAGAGTTGATGTTAATGAACCACTGTAAGATCAGCATGCTTATACACAGAGTGGTATAAAGCCTTTTAAAGCCATTGAAGGAATGCTCAGCGGCTTCAGAGCCCAGCCCTGCCAGCTTCAGGGCCTCTCGCACGTGACAGGAGTCTGAGATATAAAAACAACATCCTTTGATTTACCCTCTGGGAGGAGAGTTGGAGAAAATGTAAATATAAGCTAGCCATCCGCTCATACATAAGCCTGAGAAACATCACGGGGATCAAAGAGAGAATCAGGAAGAAATTCTTCTGTTAGAAGAGAATTATAAAGTAGATTCATGTTCAGGCTTCCTCTCTTCCTGTGTTGAACAATATTTATTTCTAGACCATGTACAGTTCATATCAAGTAGAAAACCAAGACAGGCCAGTTCTGTAAACCGCAGATGCTATTTTAAACGTGCATATGTTGTTTTGCATACTACTATATTACGCAGTATGCAAACAGTTTGTATATGCATGAAATACCTGGATGATGTATAACATAAAAAAGAAAGAATTTGAAAGGAAAAATCCCACAATTCTATGTATTCAACATGGCCTTCCATTTCTAATGTGACAAATGAACTAGAAGTAATACTATCCACATTTTTTTAAATTACATTATTTGATTAAAACAGCAATAAAAAAAGAAAGAAATAGATGGAAATAAATAAATCAATTAATAAATCAGTATACGGTATACAAAGAGAGACATTGTTCCGAATATTTGTAGCCTCATGCACAGTTATGAGTGTGATATTGCTTTTATTTAGCACATGGGTGTCCAAACTCGGTCCTGGAGGGCCACAGTCTTGCAGAGTTTAGCTCCAACTTGCTTCAACACACCTACCTGGAAGTTTCCAGTATGCCTAGTAAGACCTTGATTAGCTGGTTCAGGTGTGTTTAATTGGGGTTGGAACTGGACTATTCAGGACAGTGGCCCTCCAGGAGCAGGATTGGACATCCCTGATTTAGCAGATTAATACAGTATCAGAGTTAATATTCAGTAACTTTCACACAACAATTAAACACATTAGAGTATTTGTGTTGCACCAATGAGAAAAGTTCTAGACAAAGCTAAAGTGCCATTCACAACTTCCCTACTGTGGCCTCATGGGATAGAAAAGTGTACACCAGATGCACACTTCATAATCTTCGTAATGGATGTTGTAGATCATCCAGATACTATTTGCTTACTGTTTTATGCAAAGCACTCAGACATACAACTATATTCATATACTACATAGTAAGGAAGTAGGCCTATTCAAATTCAGGAAGTTAGTTAATGAATAATGAATCAGTGTGTTTGAACAAATCGGTTGATTGAATGATTCAATGACTCACTCACAATATCACTTGTCGCCACCTACTGGTGTAACAGTAATCAGTTGACAAAAGTCATTTTAAATTCCCCACCAGTCGAGCAAACTGCAAAAAGTCCCAGATCTGTTGCACAGAATGTTTGATCATATTTGATGCAATTTATGCATGCACTATATAACAAGAACTGCATTCACACCCTATGGGAAATAAAACAGATGGTGCTGCAGTGGGGTTGAAAAGGAGGTGGAAGTCTGCAGGGGTTAGAGTTTAATACATGCCAAAAGCAAGTGACCCCCTGTGATCTCCCACTTCCTGGCCAGATCTAACCCCATCATCACCGTGCATGCTTTCTCTATATTAGACTACATACCACAACCCCAGTGCAAAACAATGCCTGCATTATGTGGCTTTTGTAAACAGGAAAGCATGCATGTATTGGGTGTTGTCTTTTTATTGGTGGAACCTTGTTCAAGTTCATGAAGGAGATTCCACAAACCATAAAGTACACCACAGAAAATAATAAGAAATGAATGAGTGAGGGAAAGGGTGAAACCTTTGGAGTAACACATACATTGGGTGTTGGCATGTGTATTCTCACATGGCTCAATGCATTGCAAAATACATTTAGCACACAGTGAAGGTTCCTCTGAGGGTAGGGAGATATGAATGAAAGAAAGGGAAAGGGGAAGCATTTAATGGGCCCTATCAGCAATATCTGTGGGAGGAGACGAATATCAATACCCAGAACGTCAAACACATGTGGAAATCCTGGAAAACATTTGATTGAGGAGTCTTAAGAGATTTCAGGGTGCTTTTGAGTCCATTTGATGTCATATTTTAATTCCACAGCACTGCTTTTCCATAGTTTTTGTATGCAAACATGCACTAGATGGATGTTTTTGACTCTTGCACTCATATTTCGAGCATGACACGGTGTGGTAAAAAAAGTGAAACTTTTAAAAACGTGTCTCAAGACTTTGCAATTTGTGTTCATTCCACTGCCCCGTGCCTAGAGTTTTTGCATTCCACTGCGCTGCTCTTCCATTGTTTTTATATGTAAACATGTTCTAGAGACAGATATTTGATTGTTGCACGTTTGCAGCCCATGACACTGCATTCTAATGCAAGTTAAAAGTTCAACCTTAAAAAAATGTTTGTTTGCTTTTTTTTTTGTTGCTACTGAAATAAAATAATTGTGAACATACATGCCAAAAGCAAGTGACCCCCTGTGATCTCCCACTTCCTGGCCAGATCTAACCCCATCATCACCGTGCATGCTTTCTCTATATTAGACTACATACCACAACCCCAGTGCAAAACAATGCCTGCATTATGTGGCTTTTGTAAACAGGAAAGCATGCATGTATTGGGTGTTGTCTTTTTATTGGTGGAACCTTGTTCAAGTTCATGAAGGAGATTCCACAAACCATAAAGTACACCACAGAAAATAATAAGAAATGAATGAGTGAGGGAAAGGGTGAAACCTTTGGAGTAACACATACATTGGGTGTTGGCATGTGTATTCTCACATGGCTCAATGCATTGCAAAATACATTTAGCACACAGTGAAGGTTCCTCTGAGGGTAGGGAGATATGAATGAAAGAAAGGGAAAGGGGAAGCATTTAATGGGCCCTATCAGCAATATCTGTGGGAGGAGACGAATATCAATACCCAGAACGTCAAACACATGTGGAAATCCTGGAAAACATTTGATTGAGGAGTCTTAAGAGATTTCAGGGTGCTTTTGAGTCCATTTGATGTCATATTTTAATACCACAGCACTGCTTTTCCATAGTTTTTGTATGCAAACATGCACTAGATGGATGTTTTTGACTCTTGCACTCATATTTCGAGCATGACACGGTGTGGTAAAAAAAGTGAAACTTTTAAAAACGTGTCTCAAGACTTTGCAATTTGTGTTCATTCCACTGCCCCGTGCCTAGAGTTTTTGCATTCCACTGCGCTGCTCTTCCATTGTTTTTATATGTAAACATGTTCTAGAGACAGATATTTGATTGTTGCACGTTTGCAGCCCATGACACTGCATTCTAATGCAAGTTAAAAGTTCAACCTTAAAAAAATGTTTGTTTGCTTTTTTTTTTGTTGCTACTGAAATAAAATAATTGTGAACAATTATGTATTCTGTTATTATTATTTGTTTGCTAAACTGAAAAATATGTCCAGAAATTCTTACAAATTCAGTTTAACTTTTTACAGTATACTCTACAGAACTTTACAGAAATACAATATATTTATATATTTATTGTTGCCAAAATACATTTTAAATATATGCTAAATTTATGTTGTAAACAGTGAAGCTCAATTAAATATATATTTGAAATAGAAAATATAATTCATTTCAACTTTCATATACTAAAATATGTATTTCAAATTACATTTCCAATCTTACAGTAGTCGACAATTAGGCTATATGCAAATGTGGATAGCCTACTAGAGATCAAAACTAGATTTATAATGATTTATGTTTACATTTAAATGCTTTTTAAATATATGTTTATATTTTTACAGAATAATTTCAAAACATACAAAAAATGATCAAAAATATATTGGTAGAAAATATTTACTTAAATATATTTTTGGCCATTTTTGTACATTTTTAAATAAAAACAATGTATGTACTGTAGGTTTCCGTTTAGATTTTGATATTGCGATGCAAACTGGTTATTGCCATCCTGAAAATTCAAACCTTTAACCATTTGAGACTTCATGACCTAGTCTCTTTTCAGTCATCTGTTCTCAGCTCATTTACTCATATTTAACTTACTTAATACTTTTCAAATGTTGTACTCCCTTCAAAAAACCCTAAAAAGGTATACAACTAGCCTCTGTCTTGTTTTCCGAAACGGGACAATGATTGGATGGTCTTGTTTCCAATAAACAAATTGGAAACAAGAGCATCCAAATACATTTTTCTGTAGCTACGTAATTTTTGGAGCTTTTGAATTGAAAATAAAGCTAAAAACTCACTCGTCCTGATGCTGCTGATATTGGATTCATGTGTAAAGTGTTTTCATTTTGGTGAAAATGGCGTGACTCCGCATGGCCTGCTCCCAGTGTGAATGCTGTCATCTGTAAAAACTCATCATTCATATCAACATCTCATGTTTTTAAATGCAAAAGAGCACTCTGTGTAAATGGCCCTTAAGTGAGCACAGAGTAGATGGAGTGTATGTCACTAAATTATATTTTGTCTGCAAGGCTGTTATTAAATAGCTTTTCATTTTACGCTTGAAGTTTACAGTTCCACTAAAGTGGCAAATGCTTATGGAGCGAGTTTAGAAGTAGGATTTAGGAGTGAGTATTGGAGCTGACTCCAGTGGGGTGTGATTTATACAGGAAACTGCTTATTGCAACAGACAGGCACTCTGTAGGAAAGAGAGAAATAATTACAATGCGAACATAAAAAAGAATCTCAACCGCAATCATAAGTACAAACTGTAGCCATAAAGCACGGTTACAAGTGGGGAGATCCGATGCCTTGTGCATTTTTAAAACCCTTAAACGGCACGCCAAACATTCATCTCAAGCAAACTGTTCCTCGTCCATGTGTGTGGTCCCATGGGCCCAGGGTCAGAGGTCACTGCCAAACTGCCTTATGTTTACATTTTCCAATCCTTCTCAGACCACAAGTTGGAGTCGTCCATCGCCATGTACTCAAGAGCGGCTGCACTCTCAGCTAAAAAATACTTTTGGAAAATGCTTGATGGAAAAAGCAGTTCTACTGTTAAATGAGTTTCAAGCTCAGCTAGTGCAGTCGAGTATTCTTTCCATTTGGGTTTTATTATATATATTTTTTTAAATACACTTTCCGAAGGGCTGTAAAATTCAAAGCCCTTTGCTCATAGCGGTTAGATCTGCAAACAAATGAAAGACAAGAGCAAAACTGTTTCTGCAGCAGTGGATATCGTGGCCTGGCTTCCCTGCTCAGAAATGTTGGATAAAACTATTGAGCTCATGAACATGCAAACATACATAGAAAGCCCAAGAAGTTCAGCTGATCTCCACTTTATAGACCATCTGCATATCATCAGCGGTGAACTGTATTTTGGCGAGGGAGTGGAACAGAGAATCCTGACTCTAGGGTTCAGCCTTACTTTTTATTGTCTTGATTTATGCTATAACATATTGGAGCTAGACTAAAACCAGTGTTTCCCAACCTTCTAACCTTTTTGTTTTATACCACCACAGACCCATCAGTAAGATCCTCTTAAAATGTAATAAAGAAATTAATAGTTTTACTATGCATGGATGCAAAAAATAAATCAAAAGTGATAGGTAAGCCATTTATAATGTTACAAAATATTTCTATTTCAACCATTTTACTTTTTATCAAAGAATCCGGAAATAAAATATATCACCGTTTCCACAAAAATATGAAGCAGCACAACTGTTTTCAACATTGATAATAACAAGACATCCATCTTGAGCATCAAATAATCATATTAAAATGATTTCTGAAGGATCGTGTGACACTGAAATCTGGACTAATGATGCTGAAAATGTTGCACGTACACTTGCTCTTTTTATATTAAGTTGGGGTAGTAGAAAAGTATCTAACATCGAAAAATCACACACAGCACTTTTAATCAGTATGTTTTTGAGATGGACCGGAAAGGAACTGTCCCAACTGTTTTATTGTTTCTGCGTGGAAGCCTCAGACATGTGTCGCGCCATGAATGTGGTCATTATTTGCTGGAGATGACAGGCTGAAAGGACATGCTGTCTGGTTACTGTCAACTCAAGCTTTCAAACCGAGTGTGTCGCCCATCTATGCTCATGACAGAAGGGTGGACAACAGCTGCAGCCCATGGGCGACTTTCCCTCCTGTTCGCTTGCAGCATGTCCCACCCTTTCTAGCAATCGAGAAATGAACCCTGAGACAAACCAGTTTGCAATGACAAAGGAAAGCCCCTATTTGGAGACACAGGAAAAAATGATGGGAGGGGTCATACTGGAATCCCAAGAAGGCTGAATTGTGTACGTGTGTCTGTCTACAGAGAGACTGAAGTCAAGGGAGAAAAAGAAGTTGATCATGCTTTCTGTTCCACTCCCAGTTTTAACCCATCCCCCTTTCTCCCCCTCCCGTCCTCTATCTCTCGCTCCTTCAAATCTCAGCTCTAGCAGGTTGCTTAATGGTTTCCAGATTTCTTCATGCTGGTTTCCTCCTGGAAGCCTTGACTCCTGTCATGAGATTCAGCAGTGGAGGCCGCGGTTCTGGCAGCTCACGATGATAATGCTTTAAATATTCACAAACAGCGACCTCCTCTGGTTATATAGTAGGACAGCAGGAAAATACTCAGCCTGGACCAGCTGATATGATTTTTCAAGCAAGAAAACTAGGGCTAATTAATTGTGGGTGAATATATATAAATGCAGACTTAATCAGGTGATCAGTAACCCTGGGTTCTTTCTTCTGGTGTCTTTTCAGAGTCAGTAGAAAGGTCCCTTTAATGTCTTAAGTTATTGGAACTGTGAAATTGATTTTCTTCTGCTTACAATATGTCTTGTAATCTGTGTCTTAAGGACTGTTCCACAGGAGCATGTGCAATAATTGTTTACGGTTCATGCAACAAGTATGAAAAACATTGCTTAAACACTTTCTAATAAAGATCTGTAAAAAGCTTATTTTGATTTTATAAAATTATCTTTAAAAATATAGTATCCTGAAAAAGGTTGTCTTTTCTTAACAAAAATAAATAAATTAATAATAAAGAATTAATGTTTATATATTATTTATTTCTATTTTTTTCTAATGTTAAATCATGAATGAATAAATGAACCAAAATGTTAAACAAATGCAAGCTAAATAAAATAGTTGTATAAAGGTTTGAGATTAAAAGGTTTCAAAATAACTTCAGAAACTCAATGCCTTTTGAAAATTCATTTGAAAATTCCCCCCATATTCAATATTCAAAGAGCCACCGTCTATATACAGCAGGATATGTCCAGTATTTCTGCTGTAATTATAACAAAGCTGTTTGTTTTTATTTTTTTATTAATTTGCTGAATTAAAAAACATTGTTAATTAATTTGATAAATTAAATACATTAACCACGACTCATTTTGTGAATCCAGAACTATGTTCTTCAATAGAAATTATAGTTATTGAGGGGAAATTAAAAGAAAAGTGATTTAGGTTTACACTGTGATTTTATGTGATTATTTTATTTTAGATTATTTGAATATTTAATAATGATTTATTAATTTATTAATTAACTTTTTAGGCCCCCGGTTGAGAACCACTTCTAACCAGTTCTAAATGCAATGCATTTGCAAAGCACAATTATTTCGTGTCACAAACAAAACACTAAAATACTCTGCTGAAGAAAGGTTTTGATCATACCCTGGTAAGAGTGGCATGGAATGAGAAAAGGTGATGTTGTGTATGCAGCTGGCCACTAGGTGGCAGGATGTATCCACATTTTACACAAGCAGCGTGTATATGAAATAATGGATTTTTTGTCAAGCCAAGATTCATAAAATTCTCTTTTATCTGAACCGAAGGAACATTAACACCTAACAAACTTTGTAGGGCAGCAGGCAGATCAATCAACCCACTTTGCTTTTAACACTCAAATCAATACATAATCACTCGTAAATTTGAGCTGGGAATACGGGGCTTTTGATTTTCACCTGAAGACAACACGCAGCTACAGTATGTGAGAAAAGAGCTAAATGTGAGCGCTGATATCAGTTAAATGAGTGAGTGTGAATTCTTTTTACTCACATGAAACTTTCATGTAGGTCTGCAGTCGCAGTGATCCGATTAAAAGAGCTGCATGTGGTCAGTCATCACAGGAGGTCGTTAGCAGCATGTGTTGACAAAGAGGTAGGTTTATTGAATTAGTCAACGGATCTGTGTCCATCTATGCAGGCAATCTAGAACTCATAGCAACTTCAAGCTTAAAATTCAACTCCTGCTCAAATAAACCAAAATCAAAAAGTTTGTTTATTATCGATTCCACTGAACCAAATGGTCACTTTTGTATTTTCTTCTTGATAACTTAAAACTTAAAGGGATAGTTCAACCAAAAATGAAAATTTTTAACTGACAATTCTGTCAATCGTTCCAACCCTGTAAGACCTCCGTTCATCTTTGGAACACAAATTAATATGTTTAAAGCAATCCGAGAGCTTTCTGATCCTGCAGAGACAGCAAGGGTACTACCACGTTCAAAACACAGAAACGTAGTAAAGACATTGTTAATATAGGCCTGTGACATCAGTGGTCATTTTATGAAGCTACAAGAATACTTTTTGAATGTGGTAGTTATTCCGTTGCTGTCTGTGGAGGGTCAGAAAGCTCTTGGATTTCATCAAAAATATAATAATTTGTGTTTCAAAGGTCCTACGGTCCGAAGGTCTTACGGGTCTGGAATGACATGAGGGTAATTAATGACAGCATTTTCATTTTTGGATGAAATAACATTTTAAGCAACTTACACAATACATCATGAAATAGCCTAATGTTACAAGGAAAACATTTCTGAAATGAAGAAAAGACACTTTTGTGGACGTTTTCTTTTATTTAAAAATATAGCAGTTATAGCCTTGAAAAGGCTGGCAAGCATGAATATGTACATGATGAACATAAGGGCCTTTCGCACCGCTTTAGTTCCAGAACTAAATGGACAGTACTAAAGTACTGGGACGATTTTGCGCGAACTATTTCCCAGTACTATTTAAAGGGTTGC
>NW_015650001.1:1682557-1696680 GCF_001515625.1 Sinocyclocheilus rhinocerous
TTGAGATTAAAAGGTTTCAAAATAACTTCAGAAACTCAATGCCTTTTGAAAATTCATTTGAAAATTCCCCCCATATTCAATATTCAAAGAGCCACCGTCTATATACAGCAGGATATGTCCAGTATTTCTGCTGTAATTATAACAAAGCTGTTTGTTTTTATTTTTTTATTAATTTGCTGAATTAAAAAACATTGTTAATTAATTTGATAAATTAAATACATTAACCACGACTCATTTTGTGAATCCAGAACTATGTTCTTCAATAGAAATTATAGTTATTGAGGGGAAATTAAAAGAAAAGTGATTTAGGTTTACACTGTGATTTTATGTGATTATTTTATTTTAGATTATTTGAATATTTAATAATGATTTATTAATTTATTAATTAACTTTTTAGGCCCCCGGTTGAGAACCACTTCTAACCAGTTCTAAATGCAATGCATTTGCAAAGCACAATTATTTCGTGTCACAAACAAAACACTAAAATACTCTGCTGAAGAAAGGTTTTGATCATACCCTGGTAAGAGTGGCATGGAATGAGAAAAGGTGATGTTGTGTATGCAGCTGGCCACTAGGTGGCAGGATGTATCCACATTTTACACAAGCAGCGTGTATATGAAATAATGGATTTTTTGTCAAGCCAAGATTCATAAAATTCTCTTTTATCTGAACCGAAGGAACATTAACACCTAACAAACTTTGTAGGGCAGCAGGCAGATCAATCAACCCACTTTGCTTTTAACACTCAAATCAATACATAATCACTCGTAAATTTGAGCTGGGAATACGGGGCTTTTGATTTTCACCTGAAGACAACACGCAGCTACAGTATGTGAGAAAAGAGCTAAATGTGAGCGCTGATATCAGTTAAATGAGTGAGTGTGAATTCTTTTTACTCACATGAAACTTTCATGTAGGTCTGCAGTCGCAGTGATCCGATTAAAAGAGCTGCATGTGGTCAGTCATCACAGGAGGTCGTTAGCAGCATGTGTTGACAAAGAGGTAGGTTTATTGAATTAGTCAACGGATCTGTGTCCATCTATGCAGGCAATCTAGAACTCATAGCAACTTCAAGCTTAAAATTCAACTCCTGCTCAAATAAACCAAAATCAAAAAGTTTGTTTATTATCGATTCCACTGAACCAAATGGTCACTTTTGTATTTTCTTCTTGATAACTTAAAACTTAAAGGGATAGTTCAACCAAAAATGAAAATTTTTAACTGACAATTCTGTCAATCGTTCCAACCCTGTAAGACCTCCGTTCATCTTTGGAACACAAATTAATATGTTTAAAGCAATCCGAGAGCTTTCTGATCCTGCAGAGACAGCAAGGGTACTACCACGTTCAAAACACAGAAACGTAGTAAAGACATTGTTAATATAGGCCTGTGACATCAGTGGTCATTTTATGAAGCTACAAGAATACTTTTTGAATGTGGTAGTTATTCCGTTGCTGTCTGTGGAGGGTCAGAAAGCTCTTGGATTTCATCAAAAATATAATAATTTGTGTTTCAAAGGTCCTACGGTCCGAAGGTCTTACGGGTCTGGAATGACATGAGGGTAATTAATGACAGCATTTTCATTTTTGGATGAAATAACATTTTAAGCAACTTACACAATACATCATGAAATAGCCTAATGTTACAAGGAAAACATTTCTGAAATGAAGAAAAGACACTTTTGTGGACGTTTTCTTTTATTTAAAAATATAGCAGTTATAGCCTTGAAAAGGCTGGCAAGCATGAATATGTACATGATGAACATAAGGGCCTTTCGCACCGCTTTAGTTCCAGAACTAAATGGACAGTACTAAAGTACTGGGACGATTTTGCGCGAACTATTTCCCAGTACTATTTAAAGGGTTGCATTCGCACCGACAGTGTGTACTAAGAAGTGACGTAAGCCGGTCGACAGCGTCGTCATTTGTGCGTGGCGTTCAACAACAGAAACAAAGAACAACATTAACTACAGGAGGATGGAGGACGCTGTGATTGGAGCTGTGTTTTTGTTGTGTCTCGCGGGTTTCACAATAATGGACATGGAAAGTCGACGTATACGTAAAGCGATTGAAAGAACGGAAAGGAGGACTAAGAATCTCCAACGACAACTGGCAGTGCTACATTTGCTACAAGTGCCTGCACTTCAGCGTCCGTCCATCTATCGCTGTTCTCCATACTTGCGAAATAAGTTGACACAATGTTTACAGTATGTTTACACGGCATTTAAATCATGGCGGGTGAGGGCGTTTTCGTATGCGTTTGGCCAATCAATGTCTACTTATGTCACGATTAGTACCAGTTGTGCTGGTTAGACCCTGCTCCGGAGTAGGAGCTAATTTGGTTCTCGAAAAAGGCAGTCTGGTACTAAAATCACTCTCAGTTCCGGCGGTGCGAAAATGCCAAAAAGTGGGTAGTTCCACAATTAGTTCTGGTACTATGAAAAGGTTCCTGCGGTGCGAAAGGCCCTAAAGAAATTGTAGCAAAGATAGGCGAGACAAACGGCACTATTATCACATAGAGTGAAAACATGAAGATAAACTTCGCTAAATCCACCTCACACACAGCCACACAATTTCAGATATAAACAGACTTCTCTCTTTTTACTTGTTTTTGTCTTGCTAAATTTAAAATGGACTGCTAGCACAAGGCTATGCAAATAAAACAGAATGCTAACCTCATGTCTTTTCCTCTCTCCCTGAGGCTCATCTTGAAGCAAATTAGGTAAATTCTTACTAAGCATTTCTGTCTACAGTAATCAAAACAAGATGGATCGTTTGGCCCATATCTGAAATTAAGGCAAAACCTAATTCATTCACCATGTTAAATGATATTCAAAAGTCAGGCTTAATAGGCAGTACATGCTAGATTAGATTTGGCACTTTTTTGCTTAAGGCTGACGTGACCCAAGTGTGAAGCAGCTGAGAATTCCCGGTAAATCTCGTCTTACTGTTGTCTTGACGTCGAAGACATGTCTTCACAGTGCCTGATCTTTAATAGAGACCGTAAGCTTGCAGACTACTGCAGTTAATTCACACATGAAGGTCTGCAGTAATAAAGGCCTCATTTTAGTCATGATCATCTGCTATACTGTATGTAGACATATATATGCCAGGAGCCATGTCACCCTGCAGCCCAAGACTGGTTGCCCACTGAAGCTAAGCAGGGTTGAGCCTGGTCAGTACCTGGATGGGAGACCTAGGTTGCTGCTGGAAGAGGTGTTAGTGAGGCCAGCAGGGGGGCTCACCCTTTGGGCTTATTCACAATAACGTTTAAAAGAAAGGGTTTACTTGCCATCCCCATATCTGCTGATTGGCTTCTCCTCTCCACCAATAAGCTGGTGTGTGGTGGGCGTTCTGGCGCAATATGGCTGCCGTCGCATCATCCAGGTGGATGCTGCACACTGGTGGTGGTTGAGGAGATTACCCCTTCTATGTAAAGCGCTTTGAGTGCCCAGAAAAGCATAATGTAAGGAATTATTATTATTATTATTATTATATGTACACAATGAAAAAGTCAAAAGATCAAACGGAATCAATGAATTTTAGTGTCTTTGCTCAACAGTGTATTAAAGCACCCCAGTGAATTTACTGAGGAGAAATACCAGTGCAATAATTTGCTAATGTCAGAGTTAACACAATTAATAAAACTGACATGTTCATGTTTACTAGAAGACATGACTTAACACAAATGACTTTTTAGTTGTACTTGACATGACACATATTGTTTAACCAATGGTTTAAATGTTTCAATGACAGCTACAATCAAACTGATCAAAAAATCCAGCAATAAACAGCAGTAGTTCCCCTCGCACGCCATGAAGTGCAGGAAGGAAGTGGTGAGATATGCAAGATATTGAGCAAACAACTACTATGCAAAACACGTACAGACTGAAAAATGAGATCTGATGGAGGGACACCTGTTGCCACTCTTCCCAAAAGTGGACTATGATCAGTCTCTGGAGAGGTTCTCAAACATCCACCACCTTCAAATCATCAGCATTCGAGCTCAGACCAGCGCAGTGTGTAATCAGCTGCACAAGGACGTTTCCTGAGCTTCTGAACCACAGTAGCTCTTAAAATGACAGTTTTACCGGATGCATGACTGAATTATATGTAATCTAGAGATAAAGTATTTGTAGGGCTTTGACAATGCTACCCCAAGAATGTGTATGATAAAACATTTGGATCATCTCATATGAGCTCTCTCCTAACACAATGTTACTTTTCTGACAATGGCAGAGTGCTGATATTAACTTAGAAAATATATTGTACCTTTATGCAGAGGGCCACTGAACAAATCATATGATTTACTACGCTAGTGCTCTAAATCAAAAGAACCATTATATTTAGGCACCAAGTCATGGGCAGGGTTCCCACATCTTTTGACCAATGAATTTACATGACCATTCTAGTTGCTTGTGATTACCAGGTAAGGATTTTTTTTAACAATTTCATTGAGAACACAAAACGCAATTTTTCACAAACAAAGTATTTTAAAGCTGAGAATAACTTGGAAAAAAATCCATGACCTTTACATTTTAAAAAATTCCCTGATATTTCCAGCTTACAACTGTGGGAACCCCGCATGGGACTATGGGAAAATGGCTTAAAACAGCATCTGCTTGCGCAATCTGTTTTCGGTTTTGGTGATGTATGTATCCCCTATGCATGTCTTTCCTTTAGCAGAGCTATCAGAGTAGCAGGTCTCTTTTGGACACATTTTCAACACCATCTGGCTGCTCATCTTAGCATGGGTCAGTAGTGTGACAGATGGCTTTGGTGTCTGAGCTAAAGCAGTCTCCCCAACTTATCTCTACAGGGACACAGGAACCTGAAGCATCTGTCCAGCTTTGACGTGCTTACATCTACACCGCATTTCTCCTCTTTACACAATGTCAAATTCTAGTCTGAGATATTTATCTCTCCATCCTCAGAAAGGTTTGCTGATTGTAGGGTTTCATACTCGAATCTCATCATCCTCATCTTCCATGAAGGAGGAGAAGGCTGGTTCATTGTCTGGGTTGCAGATGTTGTCGGTAACTCCAATATCTTCCTCGTAAGGCCCACTGGTTGGTTTCTCCTCCAAGGCAGCTGAACCGGAGCTGGAAACTGAGCAGCTGTCGAGGTGATGCAGGCGTTTGTGGTGTGGTTCTGGGGTGCTGGTGCCTTCACTCTGTATCTCCAAGTCAACAGAGCTGGGAGCCCTCATGGGACCCTCACTGTGAGCGACTAACCCCTCTAGTTCCTCTTCTTTCACAACAACCTCCCTCATTTCCTCATCCATTTCCACTCCTCCCGGGTTGCAGTGAAGAGGAGATGCATGTCCCTCACTGCTCTTGCCTTCTTCAAACCCCTGGTCATCGTCTTCCTTCTCCATGACCCCCAGGATGTCCCCCAGCATCGAGGGCCCAAGATCAACATGGAATGACATCACAGATTCAGCTTTCTTCAATCCTCCCCCGTTGTAAGATGGGGAAGGTCGCAAGTCGGTCAACACCCCAAAATGCTTCTCATGTAGCTCCAAGTCCAATGCTTCAACAGAGGCCCCATTGGAGGAGCTAGAGGTCAAGCTCTTGAGCACCCTCTTGTCTCCCTCCGGTCCTTCTTCATTGTTCAGAAAGGGCAAGGACATGGCATTCTTCACAAATGTAGGTGACTCGCTGGGAGGAAAGAGGGTATTGTCTCGCTGGTCTACTCTGGTGACCGACTGAGAGCGCTTGCTGCTCCGGAAGGTACGAGACAGCAGTCCCGGTTTTGGAGAGCGAGGATAGGTGTGGCCTTCTTGGGATGGCTCTCCAGATCGAGTGCTGAGGAAAGAGGTGTCTCCGAAAGCTTCCCCGCTGCGCCCGACATGCATGGTGTGCCGGAAGTCACCCAAGGGAGCGCTGATCATCTCGGTAGTGAGGTCCATACGAGATCGCCGTTTGGTCTGAGACCCCGACACCAGCTGCTTTAAGATGGGCATCTTGGTTTGCACAACTCACAAACCCAGTTGCGTTTGACTGGTGCTGTTGTGGTTTCAAGAATAAGTGGTTTTCTTCTAACAAGTCCTAAAAGGTTCCTGGTTCAACCAGATTTTGCTCAGATTCAGCCCGACTCTGTCCAGTCTTGATGGCCGTCACTTCAGTTGCCAAACAGGAGATAATCTGTAATTGGGAACAAACAAGATTAAAATTAAATTTTATAGTCAACTGGAGATGACATTTTGACTCTAAGCATAACCACAGTGCAAAGCCAAGAAGTTAAGTTAATTATAGTGCTGTGTTGTTTGACTTCCTGGGTGCCAGATCAATACAGACAGAAGATATTGGCAGTCCAGGCAGAACACAGGCAGTTCCAGGATGTCTTATCAATCCGTCTGGCCAGAATACCAGCAGAAGCTGCAGTGTCATTCTTTTCCCTGAGCTAAACTGCAGACGTGTTTGTGGCATTTAGATGAGGTAAGGGTCAGGATTCTTGTGATCAGGCAGCTGGTGTTTCAATCATTAAAAGATAAGCAGAGACTGATAAAAGAACTTAGTGGAGAGTTTAAATACTTAGTGAAATACTTATGGTGTCATGAGTAATATCCTTATAAGATGAATTTCATGAAACCTGCCACAAACTATATTTTACCCCAAAATGAAAAAGGAAATTATATTTTTACACAATGTTATTGGGATCATTAAAGGTGACTTATGAAAATCTGACTTTTTCTTTGATAAGTGCTATAATAGGGTCTCCGGTGCATCTACCAACCCAGAAAATGTGAAAAAGAACAACCCAGTAAATTGTTTTTGGTAAGCCTTTCTTTGCAAGTTTGTGAAAAAATTAGTCACTCAGATTTCGCTCCCCCGTGACGTGGTAAGGGGATCTTATTATAATATTACCGCCCCTTTATCTGCAAGTTTCCACCCATGGCACTGCCATTATGTTTTCGCAAGCGACAAACGGTGTGTTTCGGCATGGCGAAAGTTCAATCAAGGCATGCTAACTGTTCTGTCTTTGGCTGCACTCACGAGCACAGAACACTATTTGGAGTCCCAGCCTCAGAGGAGACAAGAGGGCAGTGGATTTATTTATTTATTTACTGAATATTACGCTGCTGCCACACAGATCTAATATAAACATGCAATTTCTTTCCCAGCTGTTTCAAAGACATAACTGACTGTTTTTGTAACTTGTGTGTTTTTAACGTAAATTTGTGTGTATTTGACAGTTTAAGCGCAATAATACATGAAAGAAAAGTATTCACATGCCGTGTGACAGCCACTTTCTGTGCGCTTGCTTCGGATGTGTGCGATCAGAAAACCGTATATCAGAAGTTTAAATTAATATGTCCCCTTTAACAATTTTACGACTTTTGTGAAATAGGAAATTCTCAATAAATAAATGGGAATTAACTAAAAACATGTTAATGATACAAGAATACACAAGTACATCGTCACAGATTGTGACCAGCTGCCAATGATACTTAGTCTGCAATATCATCTCATCAAACACCATTGCTCTGCAGTAGAGATAAGACTGTTTAGCAAGTGACAGCTACTTCCTCTGTAATCATCCATGACTGTATAAATGGCAAAGACAGAGGGACATGGTAAGCCATGACCCTATTGATGGCTCGGGGTAACTCTAAACTTAACCTCTACTCTCTGAACGAAGTAGCTCATCAGGGACAACCACAATTAACATCAAATTAAGCGTGAACACATTTACACAGACAAACAAGTGCAAACCTCAGACTCGAAACACCACAACAAGGTCTGACGCTCACCTCACTTTGAAAGAATAAAATGCTTACCCTCACCGGAGAGTCTTGTGGCATTATTCCCAGGTCTGTAAATTAACACTAAGTGTGAGAGATGGGCCAAATGCTTGGCAGGCAACAAGTTTTTCCTGTCACTGATCTACTGTAATATTCATGCAGTCTTTTCTTTGAAAACGAACAGCAAGAGGTGCCCAACCAACTCATGACCTCTTTCTGGCTGAATCTTCCTCTACCAGCTTCGTCTGCACTTCCTCAATGTCCTTACCTGCCTGTGTCTATATAGCAACACCCCTCCACACACAAACAGATGTTAGCGTTTCCTGTCAGCATGCATGCATTTTGCTCCTTTTAGTATTAACCAAGCTTTTTCTCTCAAACTGTACAGTTCGCTGATCAAAATATATATGCATGGTCAATGACTAAATTAAAAACCTAAATTATCCACAATGATTTTTATCAATTATGCACAACCTCAATGACTAGAATAGTATTATCACTCTCTTTGGCATTAAAGATGAATTACACAGCGCAAATTACATACCATGTCTCAGAACCACTGAATATCAGAAATCACTGGTTAAATAAAGGATAATGAACATCTTCTATTGTGTCTTCTATTAGAGACTGACTGAACACATGCAGCCAGCACCCTCGCTGAAGGCAAAAGAGAGAGCGCGGATAAGGCTCAGGCTCAGCCAATGAGAGAAGGAGTCCTGCTGCTCTCCGCTGCACACACCCGTTTCCATGACATCATTTCATGGATGCTCTGAGTAGGGGACGACGAGCCCACCTGAAAACAAAGCAAGCCTTTGCATGGCCTCCAAAATGATGCCCAGGAAAACAGGGCGACAATGTCAATATATGTCAATATTAGTATCGTTTCTTTACTGTAAATTAATCAAGTTTTAATGCCTTAGCTTAAAATAATTACATTTAGCTATTTAAATGACACTTTTATTCAAGACTTATGAAGCATTTCATCATTCAAGAGCTAGTAATATATCTGCTGTTGCCAGGTTTGTAGACTAGTCCAGAAGCAAGAAATACAGAGAGAAAAAAAGAACGAGAGAACAATAAATTATTTAAATCCGAATCATGTAAATTCTAAAATGTCTAATGTAAACGATGTAGAAAAACAAAACAAAACAAAAAACAGTATATATTTATCATACACTACAGTACTGTTCAAAAGTTTGGGGTAAGGTCGGCGCCGATAGCCTTGTGGCCAGCTTGCTGACATATAGTGTGCTATTGCGTTACGGGTTTGAATCCTGAGTTTGAATCCCGGCTTGAGGACCATTCCTGATTCCACCCTCCCACCTCTCTCTCCCATTTCGCTTCATGTCACTTCTACAACTGTCCTACACTGTCCAAAAGTAAATTTAAAAAAGTATAAGTAAAATTCAGTAAAAAAAAAAAAAAATGATTTCTTTGACATAAATCTCTCATGCAAGGCTGGATTTACTTGATCAAAAATACAGTAAAAACTGTAATATTGTAAAATATTATTACAATTTAAAATAAATGTTTTCTATTTAAATATATTTTAAAATGTAATTTATTCCCGTGATACAAAGCAAAATTTTCAGCATCATTACTCAGAAATCAGAAATCATGATTTCAGAAATCATTCTAATATGCTGATTTGCTGCTCAAGAAACATTATTATTATTATTATTATCATCATCAATGTTGGAAACAGTTGTGCTGCTCAATATTTTTGTGGATTCGTGATAGATTTTTTTAGGATTTTTTGATGAATAGAAATAGAAAACAGCATTTATTTGAAAAAAAAATGTTTAAAGTTTTTTTTTTATTAATTTAAAATCTTTACAGTCACTTTTGAACAATTTAATGCATCATTCATTTCTGATGCAAGTATTAATTTCTTTGAAAAAAGCCCCCAGTATGTATGAACTTTTTGTATATATTTTGTATATATTGATCATAACTAACTAACTAAACATATATCTACTAGTCCAAACTCATAAGCACAGATAAATCATGCTAGCCATAGTAGGTTACCACTTACCACTTGTGTGTTAGTTCAGACCACTGCCGATGCAATTGGATAGCTTCTGCTTAAAGTTGTTGTTTTATAGAAACAGCTACAATGTTTTCCCCCCACCACAACCAAGAAAAAAAAAAACTTTAAATATAATGATTATCATTTCCCAAAAGGGGCAGAGTCGGTTTTTGTCCACTAATTTGAAAATAACCTAAATAGAATTTTCTAAATAGAAATATGGAAGTCTAATAAGACTAACAAATTGTTTCCCATAAAAAGGGCACAAACAGAAGGCCAAAAGGGGACCGTGAGTAATCAATATGCAAAATTATTCAGTTAGGGACACAAATTACAATGCAGAACAACAGTTCACAGCATTCTGGACAAAGACAGCATTGTTTATATGAGGTGTTGCTACTGGGTGGCATGAGCTGGAAGAAAAACAAGCAGTAGATGAAAGATGTGAAGCCCTAAATCCCCTAAATGTGAACACAATCACAAGACTAGCTAAGCAAGCTCGATTTTGTGTGTTATTATTACATGAAATGTACTGAATTACTGAAATGTAACATATTCATTGTTCAAGTATTCACATAGTTGTATGTTTCTGGCACAGCACTTCTATATAGACACACTGTAGTCTTAATTCGTCCAATAGTGTCCTACCATGCTCTATTAGCACATATTGCGGGAAAGGCTAATGACCTTTGGTTAACAGCAGTTCATGTGCATCTCCGGACCAGTTTATCAAACGCTTCTGGTCGGGAGAAGCTTTATTTATAGACGTGCAAATATGAAGTACGGGGAGCATGGGAAGGCAGCGTGGGAAACAACAGGCCTCTGAAGGGGTGAGTGACTTTCCAAATACCCTTACAACGTCTGTGATAGTAATGTAGTTCATAGGGAGCAGTTGGACTTCCTCTGTACAGACTAAACACACCTCCCTCTCTCCCACTATCAGCTCCTCCTTCTCTACATCCCTGCGACCCTATACATACTAACCTCTGACCCCTGTGTGAGTTTAGGAGGTTTAGCAAATCTCATAGAAAAAAACATATGTGTGAGTGCACACATAATGCACTCGGGATGACTTCGGTTTTAACAAGCATCTCAGAGCGAGCAACAAAACCTGATTTGGAAAGTCAGAGACTGTTTGAATATTGCATCTCAGAGATTTTGTATTTCAAAAAGTGTGTATTTCTGCCCCACTAGCAGCAAATCAGAAATGCAAACTGTAGGTTGACCCTTCACATTATAATATAATATAATATAATTTCTGTTTCTGTTGAGAGTACGCAGTGCGCAACTTGGCAGCCGCTTCTCTTCACCTTCGCTTTCTCTTTGCCTGTTTTTGTCGTGAAATTGCTTGGTTTGTCTACTTTTTGTTTTTTGTGAACATTTCCATCTTCACTTATCGATCTCCGGACTGGATTTATAATAAAAGTTTTGAACTGCCCTCTTAATTATAATACTAATTAATAATTCATTACATTTATATAGCGCTTTCTAGGCACTCAAAGCGCTAGCAGACAAGAGATGTGTTGTAGACTCAACTCACCAGTGTGCTCGGTTTAACGTCTCATCCGAAGGACGGTGCTTGTTGACAGTATAGTGTCCCCATCACTATACTGGGGCACTAGGACCCACACAGACCACAGGGTGAGCACCCCTGCTGGCCTCACTAACACCTCTTCCAGCAGCAACCTAGATTTCCCAAGAGGTCTCCCATCCAGGTACTGACCAGGCTCATCCCTGCTTAGCTTCAGTGGGCAACCAGTCTTGGGCTGCAGGGTGATATGGCATGGCTCTTTGATGTTAACTTGCCACACGCCACACGCCTCACACCCCAGTGAGCCCTCTCCCCCGATCGATGGTGTGTTTGTACCGCTTGACAGTGTCAGTGAGTGAGTCTCCACTTTCTCATTGATTCGTCGTGCCTGGTATTGTCTATCGTTTGTCTCGGGTTTGGCTAATGTGGTGCTACGCGGCCACACTTCACGGCGCTTCACGAGCTCTCGGCCCGGATCTAACTCTGTGGGTTCGTTCTGGGCACTGCCGGTGAGTGGGTTTCCACCTTCTCGCCGTGCTGCGCCCTGTGTACCACTGTCTGGCCTGGCTAACGTGGGCCAGTGTTGTGTGTCCTGTGTATCCTTGTGGTGAGTGTTGTGCTTTGAGTCATGTATGGAATATTTTTCTCAAATAAATCTTTTTTTAAAAATTAGACTGATGGCTTCTTGTGTTTTTTTTGCTATCCTTGCTGTTTTCCATTCAAATGGAATTTTGTTACACTTCGGCGCAGTTGCGTCGTTTGACCTGTTTTTCCCGGCTGGATCCCACCACATATGGACTGTGTAAAACTATTGGAATTGCTCGTTGGCCCCGCTATATTCATCGCTCACCAAAACGACTCCTGAACAGCTCTTCGCCTGCTTCTATCCCCTCTATCTGGTCTCATAGATTAAGCACATGTAAGTCGTCCTCTACGTATATACATCGTGGAGTTTGTTTATCATCGCTAAGGCCACTAGAAAAGACCAGAGATGACACCGTGCTTAACAAGAATGTGCAGCGATGTGGTAATTTTGCCCTACTCAACACTCGGTCTTTAACTGGGAAAGGAACATTTCTTCGGGACTTCATCTCTGACAATAACTGTGATATGCTGATGCTCACAGAAACCTGGCATGCATCTAATGACTTTGTTGAACTTAATCTGCTTTCTCCTCCTGGTTTCAGTACTCTGACTAAGCCCCGAATTAGAGGCAGGGGTGGGGGCCTGGAGGTGGTCGATCGCCAGAGTATTCATATTGAGCCGTCTCCTTTCCATGAGGTGACATCAGTTGAATATTTGCCATTTAAAATCACTAGTCACTCTTCACTGCTCGTAATACTTGTGTATCGTCCTCCTAAAATGAACATGCAATTTCTGTCAGACTTGTGTGAATTGCTGACAATTGCTTCTACAGCTATGCTATTGCTAGGGAATTTCAATATTCATGTTGATACTGATACTGTTCATGCTCTTGAGTTCATGTCTGTCCTTGATTGTTTTAATCTGCAGCAACATATTGATTTTCCAACTCATGTACATGGGCATACACTGGATTTGGTTTGCTCTACTGGTATCGACATTACTGCCTTAAAAGGCTCTGATCATAAACTGATTAAATTTTCTTGTAATTTTTACATTCCAAAACCTGTTGTTAAATCCTTGATTGATTATCGTGCATGGAAGTTGGTTGATCCTCTGTCATTTTCTGCTGCACTCAGTGATTCTCCACTCTCTGACTGTTGCAGTCTTTCCAGTGCTGAAGACATTCTTAATGTCTATGATGAAAGTATTTCTACTATTTTGAATCATTTTGCTCCCTTAAAATCTAGACAGGTCCCTTCCTCGTGCACTTCTCCTTGGTTCAACACTGAGCTTAGGGCAATGAAAACCAAGGGCTGCCGGCTGGAAAGGCTTTATAAGAAAACTGGCCTTACCGTTCACTCATTGGTATATATTGAACTAGGGGTGTGCAATATATATCGTCTGCAATAATAACAATCGTAATTGTTGTTTTAACGATGTGCGATTTGACATTATCGAGTATTTTGCAAAAACCATTCAAAACATCCCTACAGAGCGCACGCATACATTACGTGAAGTCTAGACTAGTGCGTGTGCGCATTTAGAGTGCGTTCTTTCACTGCATGATTCAGTCTATTAAAATGCATTTAGAATGATCACAAATCCAAGACATGATGGCAGAAAATGTATATATTTATACCACTTCATATAGTTATTCAATTTCACACGAAGAGTGCCGTGTTTCTCCAAAAATTACAATGATTACAAATGTGACATTGAATTCAATAAACAATAAGTTAATTAAGAGACTTACATTTTAGACACCATATTGCTTGTTTTTGCTCTATTTCGCCAACAAAAATCATCCCGAATACAGCCACAGCGCTGTTGTGTGTCTCTGAGCAACATGACGGTGTTTCGTTCCTGAATGAATCAACCGTTTAAATGATTCGGTAAGCTGAAGATTACTGCGGTCACTCCAGTTCTTAAAAAGCATGGTCTCGGACCTTCTTCCCTAAGTAGCTATAGGCCTATTTCGAACTTATCTTTTCTCTCCAAGATATTAGAAAAAGTTGTTGCCTCCCAATTACAGGCCTTCTTAACAGCACACAACCTCTACGAGCCCTTCCAGTCTGGCTTTCGTCCATTACACAGTACTGAAACGGAACCGGTTAAGGTTCTTAATGATCTCCTTCTAGCTTGTGATTCTGGCGCTCTTAGCACTCTCCTTCTGTTAGACCTCAGCTCAGCTTTTGACACTGTTTGTCATGAGATACTCCTCTCACGGCTTTC
>NW_015650001.1:1697340-1698610 GCF_001515625.1 Sinocyclocheilus rhinocerous
CAGGCTGTCTAATTCCTCTACTAGTCTTCTTGAGACTGCACATACCTCTTTACTGAATAATTGTTTGCCTGCTTTGTCACTACCCATCACTCACTTCATTAATATGTCAATGTCATCCAGAACTGTACCATCTAAGCTGAAGATTACTGCGGTCACTCCAGTTCTTAAAAAGCATGGTCTCGGACCTTCTTCCCTAAGTAGCTATAGGCCTATTTCGAACTTATCTTTTCTCTCTAAGATATTAGAAAAAGTTGTTGTCTCCCAGTTACAGGCCTTCTTAACAGCACACAACCTCTACGAGCCCTTCCAGTCTGACTTTCGTCCATTACACAGAACAGTTTTCCTCCTATTTGAATGGGAGGCAACAATTTGTTATATACCAGAAACACAAATCATCTACCAAATCCCTCAGTTCTGGTGTACCTCAAGGTTCTGTTTTGGGCCCTCGCCTCTTCATTTATTTGCTACCAATTGGACTAATAATAAATGAACTTTTCCACGACATTCTAATTTATTGAGATGCACCTGTATTATATTATATTATATTTGTCCAATGTAGAGTTGTGGGTATAAAATCGTATAATATCATATTATCTGTTTGTCCTATGTAGGGTTGTAGGTAATATAATATAATATAATAAATATAATATAATATAACATAATATAATATAATTCAGTGCCTGTTAATGTCTAATCGGCCATACTAACCTGCTAAACTTTGACCTGCTTGGAGGTCGGCTGCCTTTAGTTTTTGCAGAAATGACATACTTCACCTCTAAACATGAAGAATGGGTAAATTAGTCTCGTTTAATGACAACATTAAGACAGTGAAACATGCTGTTTAAGGCTGAAGCACACTGGCATGTCACATGCACTTCAAGTCATCTTTGGTCTTTGCAGTGGACGAACAGAAAGCTCGCTCTCTGTGAACAAGCGTCTCTGTGTGAATCAAACAAAAGTGCTGAGTGCATCCTAGCACTCAGACAGTGAATGATCTACTGTTGATCTGTGGAAGTTTTTCTTTGCCTGCATGAGCAGAGGCGCCCAGAGCCACGTGAGCCGTCTTCTTTTATTATATGTCTAAACCATAAATAATTGATCACATGCATTCTGCTCAATACCAGAATCCTCAAATCAGCTAAAAAAAAAAAAAAAGACTACAGCTGAAGCAGAAAAAGTATCTTGTTCTTTTATTAAGCAAACTAAATAGCATTATGTTATTTATCTTATTTACACGACGGCATGTCATTTCGGTCTCTACGTTATGGTC
>NW_015650001.1:1698666-1704190 GCF_001515625.1 Sinocyclocheilus rhinocerous
TTGCAGTAGCAAACTGAATGAACTGCAAGCCACTCAGTTCATTAATTATTGAGTGAATAGATTTCTAGAAGTGAGTAGTGATTCCTACTGGAGATAAATCTGTTAGCGGCGATGTGATGTGATGAGGTGTGTGCATCCAGCTGGGACAGATCCGTCTGCCTGGGTCCATTAGGAGCCAGTGACTTGGACGGAGGCCCTCATGACCCCGGGGCCGCACAGACAGAGACCCATATGGTACAAGCTAACTTACATTACCACAGATCTTTACACAGCAAGGGACACCAAGACTGGTAAATAAACTAATGGTTTTGATTTATTTTAAGGTGTCCTTGTTACAGTTAGACTTGTGCCGGTATTCGGTAATGCGATATATCACGGTAATGAATATGCACAATATTGTTATCGTGGGCAATGTATGTTTAGTTGCATTGTTAGAGCTGCTTTACAGCAGAATTTGGATTTGCCACATATTTGATGGAGTTTGCATCATAAAGTGATATACAAATACAGGTGACTTGACTTATTTACTTGTAATTATGCATAAATTACTGTCATTACTATAGTAGCTAAATGCATGTAACCTGTGACAAGGGACACTATAAAAAGCAGTGTTACCAAACTAATTATACAAACCCTACAGAAACTGGTATTAAAGGCCTATTTGCATCAAAAACAAAATTGGAGGGGGGAAAAAAAACACTCAAGATGGTCTAAAAAGATTTGGTTACACAAGAGCTTAAATTCCAGAAATTAATTTAGCATGCATTCATTCAACATAATCCAGTGTTGTTATTGTTAACTACAACTAAAACTGGAAATATAAAAAAAAAAAGTTTTTTTTTCATTGAAATAAAGTTAAAAATATAAATATTAGATGAAAAACTTTAAATTAAAACTATTTTCAGTTAGTTTCCAAATCAGCATTTCTAATTTCCCTTTAAATACTAAAATTACTACAACTACAACCAAAATATAAATAGAATAAAATTGAAATAATAATAACAAATGACAAAATGACTAAAACTTAAACTAAAATATAAAAATAAAAGCTCATTTAAAATATTAATAAATACTATACATAATACTAAAATAATACAGATACAATTCATCCACCAAAACAGAAAAATGTATAACATGAATACAAATGTAAGTCATTTTGCATAAAAGCATTCCCAAATAAATACATGTAAAAACCCATCTAAAAAAATTAATAAAAATACACTCAGTTTAACCCTTAAATGCATGAATGTTTCACCAATCATTATTACATATTCGGGTCTTTAGCGACCCGGACCTATATATCCAGCACGGATGGATCTCTAACTGCTGCAATAGCAAAAAATTATCTTGATATGTTAAGAACAATTACAGAAGAATAAAATAAAGCATATTTCGTTTCCTTTTGAAACTTAGAAGGGTTCGATTTGAGCAGATGATTTTTACCATCGCTGTCATCGTCAGTCCACAGTATATTCAACATCTGTCTCATATTCACAATCTCAACCATATTCTCAAAACTATCATTTTCAATGACTTCATATTCAATATTTTGATCACTGGCAGCTTATTCACCACATCCAGAATCAAATGGCAGTGACATTTATATTTCATTGCTTATAGTAATTGCTCTGCAGTAAAGCCATTCAAACCAAGAATGATGTCCCGGGTCGCTAAAGACCCAAGGTATGCATTTAAGGGTTAAAGCAGTAACACCTAGATTTCACACAGAAGATTAAAAAATATATATATTTTGTGCTGTTCTTGTGTCCTGTTTTCGTGCCCTGTGATGTGAACAGGCCTTTAAAGAGAGTGTGAAAAACATCAACGTCTGCCCGTTTTTAATAAAAGCAGCACAACTATGGATGTTGATGTAAGTGTCAACCGCTCGTGAAACATCTTTCATCTGCGTAACCAGAAATAGCCTAAATATTTGATCTGGAGAGGAGACATTGACCACAGCTGATTCAATTACCCAGAATGCACTCTCTCCGCGGCAGAGTGAGCACCTACAGCGTCTTCTCAGCCCATTTGTCCACCCAGATGCCGATAACCCTAAAAACCAAATCAGACCAGCTCTGAAAAGCCAGCTAATCTAGTAATGCTGCTCAAACGGGCCTCAGATAATGCTAAGCCTGCCATTACTAGTGGAGATCTGAAGCTGCATGTGGAAAGGATGAGGGGGAGGCCGAGTAAATATTATTCACCTGAGATAAGATAATCTTCACACCATGGTCCCTCGTTAACTTCTCTTCCTCCCGTCACACGCCTCCTTCCCTGTGGTGTCATCTGCATTTGCTCACAAAAGGCTACTGGGCTGGATGTGACACGCCTCTTATACAGAGCCAAAACAGCATGACAATAGTCAGGATGGGGCTTTCAAACAGATCAGTCAAAAGGTCCAAGCCGGCATTATCTTGGGTGTCAATATCTTGATTGCTTTGTGGTGATTTAGATGATGTAAACATCTTGGCTGCAACTAAAAATGGTGTCTCGCCTTGCCATCTACCATTATAAATGTGCTACACTCAGACTGAAAGATGTCTGCTGTAGTTGTATGTCACAGAAGAGACCAGAGGCGATTGTAACTGGAGGAGAAAAGCAAGAATGATGAGACTTCAGCACAGAATCTCTCTCTGACTGAGAAAATGAGTGCGAAGATTTGACCGTACAAGATTTCATCGAGGTTGTGAGAATGAGGGCAGTTGTAACTGTATTTATGAAGTGATGAATGGTTGACTGAATATTTTTTGGGAATTTATGAACAATTTTTAAGGATCCAATCAAAATGACGAGTCAAATGAATATGCAAAATATGCAACAAACTTCAAAGCATTATGTTGCTTTTTCAACTGAAAATAGAATTGAATAATTTCAAATGATTATAATTTAGGTACTTCAACTATTTAAGTAATATTATTTTATCTTTATATTTATTTGTTTTTATTTTTATATTTATATTCAATACATTTTCATGTTTTACATTTGCATTTCTCAGTATTTATTTTCAATGTTATTTTCTTTTTTATATTTGGATTTATATTTATTTTTATATTTATATTTAATACATTTTCATGGTTATTTATATTTTTATTTCTTATTCATTTTTAATGCTTATTTATCTTTATATGAATTTATTTTTGTTTTTATATTTTTTATATTTACATTAAAGCATATTTATTTTATATTTAATACATTTTCATATGTATGTATATTTTATTCCTTGTTGATTTTTCCATTTTTTTCCATTTATATTTATTTATTTTTGTTCTTATATTTACATTTATTTATATATTTAACACATTTTCATATTTATTTATATTTTTCTTTATATTTTTTCATATTTATTCCATTTATATTTATTAATATTCTTATATTTAAATTTTCAGAATTACATTTAGTTATTTGTTTATTTACATATAATTATATTTTTCTTTATTCCTTTCCTTCTTTGTGCCCAGTCTATCCAAATCCATCATCTTGACTTTAATTTTAATGTGTATTCAAATGGTGGGGACAAAACAAAGTACTTGCTATACTGTAAATGTACAATCCTAAAACAACTATGCAATGATTTTCACTAGACTAACTGCACTGTATTTTTTCTGGACATTGTTGTTTTTGAGCAAAGAACAATAAAGCCATGTACAGGATTATTCACACAGTAGAAATGTTGCCATTTACACACACAATCCATTGTTATTGGCAGGAATAATCACGTCAGCACATCTATATTCATTCTGCTCCAAAGCAAAATATTTTCAAAGCTGCATATTTACAGAGGACGGCCCTCTGATACAGCTCCCAAAACACCGGCAGACAGATGACAGACAGACTATCACACGGCTAACAGAACAAATGACTGTAAGAACTGTATCCTCATGTAGCCTCACTATCTGGCATGAAGTACTCACTCCCACAGGAAGTGACCTTCTGAGGCACTTTTAAAGAGAAAACCACAGTTTGTTTTGTATTTACGAGCAGTTTGGAGCCCGGTTTAGCTAAAATAGATGAAACCACAACAACAGACCCGTGTGAAACGAATTCAAATAATGGTGCTTCTGTTTTCATGAAGTGTTTACTTGCTATTAAGTGCCTTTGTATCTTTTAAAAGTTTGATTTCATTAACCTGACTAACTGGTAAATACAATTGGTTCTTTTTTGTATCAATCCAGTAAAAACAATTTGCTTTGATATGTATTGCTTATATATCAAAGTTTTGTTTGCAAAACACAGCAGACAGCCAGTGAACAGACTATGATGGGGAAAAAAAAAAGTGAGAAGACCAAGCCAAAATGTAAGTAATAACATAAAATTCATTGTTAATGTATTTATACACCATAAGATGAGTATTTCTAGCTATACACACGGGAAGATAACCGTAACTATAGTTTTGACAATCGTTCTAATTCTATGAGAATAGGGAGCTCAGAGAAACAATTTCTTTGGAATCACTTTCAGAACGATTTTCCATCTGATGAACGATAAAAACATTGACATTCAATCAGAATCAATCTTGCTTTTAAGAGCTTGAGCATTTAAAGCGGCAGACGACAAAACTGCAGCATGCTGATAATAAACAGAATGTTATGATCCGCTGATTTGGACATTAAAGTTATTTTTATAGTTAACGTTTTTGGTGTGAACGGGCCGCAATCATCTTAAACTGGCACTTGCTAAACAAGTAAGTCATTAAACTTTAAGGGCTGTGACCAGAACATTAAGTCTGGATTATCAAGTGAAATACAGTTGATTCCTGGTGCAGCCACAGAATGACGTGAAACAGATAGAGATTGTAAGCGAGGGTTTTGGACAGGAAGGGCAAAGTGTCTACGCCCTCCCATCCCAACAGAAATCAACTCCCTGCCTTTCCGTAGCAGCATAAACAGACCATAACCTCAATTCCCCATCACACTAAACAAACAAACAGCCCAGCAGGCCTCCATAAACACGGCTGTTATTGGTGCTCCAGTGACGTTTAGGATTAACTTCATACAACTTCATATATTTACATTATGTTCAACTGTGTTTCCATACAAATTGCATCCATCTTACTGTAAATCCAGCACAAATCAAAGTGAAAAACACTTTATGCATTCAAAAAAGAACATGTGGACAACTAATAAAACCAACGTCAATCCTTTAATTGCATCAAAATCTTTAGAGGTGTAATTTGATGCAGATGTTTACAAATCCTTTCAGCCTCATAGAATATTGAATTCATGGAATTACACTGACTTATATTACATTCTTGGTATGCTTCAACGATAATGCAAATGAATCTAGATTTGCATCTGTACATACAGTCAGTGGCGGCTCGTGGGTTTTAAAATAGAGGAGGCACACTAATTGTATTGGTCTGGGGATCCCTGCCGATTATTATTATTATTTGCTTAACCACTTTAAAATGGCTTTTTGGTTGCTTTTAGTCAGAACACGTAAAGAAAACGACATACATACAGCAAGATGATATAACTTCACTTACCTGGCCTATCACTTGAAGCAAACATCCATCCCTTCTTAAAAG
>NW_015650001.1:1706526-1733160 GCF_001515625.1 Sinocyclocheilus rhinocerous
AATGACAGCTTGGTAAATATGTTGGCGATCAAATATTCAATATCGCTACTCATCATAAGTACTTGGTACATTATCAGCGCAGCGGGAGACGTTCAAACTAATAGCACGTAATTTACGTCTCTATGATGATTGGTTGATATACCAGAAGGGAGGCTAGCCTCCTCTGTGAGGGTTCTTTTCTCAACACTCCTCAGCGCTGAGAGTGAACACTCGATGTTGATTGGCTAATTTTTTTTTACCAACGGAGGCACGAGAGCTCAGCTCTCCCCCGGCCTCCCCCTCCCCTTCTCTAACACTTAGCGGTTGTAATTACATCAGCAGATTCGGCACATTCGCGATAGAAAAGCGGCGCTTTCCAACTTCAGTAACATGTTATGGTATTACAGCTGTGACATGAGACATGAACTGAAATGAATTGTGAATTTTCACCTCTAACTTTTGGGGAAGCTGTGCCTCCCCTGTCTCCCCCGACGAGCCGCCACTGCATACAGTATATGAAGCCACAAACACAAATTAAAGGCATCATTTTAAATAGCTGAGATGCCGCCTCGACACTCAGAGAGGTGATCTGGAGTTTTTTTGCTTATATGTTGATGCATCATGGAAAAAAGAAAAGAGAATGAGTGACAAAGCCACACTCAGATATTCAAACAATGCCATATTATTACTTCCAGGGAACTTTTTATTTTATAACAACTAGAGCCCGACCGATATGGGTTTTTTGGAGGCCGATGCCAATGCCGATAATAGGGAGTAAAAAATTCCGATATCGATATATCGGCCGATATTCTTTATGTGTAGCTATATTATAGTACAGTACCAGTCAAAAGTTTGGACACACTTCCCATTCGTGTGTCCAAACTTTTGACTGGTACTGTATATAGAATAGAGTATCACTAAACAGTAAACTTCACTTCACTTATTATAAATAACTTTAAAACAAAATAAATAACTTGAATTAAGAAAATAAACAAGGTAACTGTGTAGGGCAAGCAAGCTACTGCCAATCCAATCCAATATTTCCGCGATTCCGTCTGCGTTTTCTGCATCGCAAGCAAACAATGAAGCGCGCTCTGCTTGACAAACTAAGTACTTACACCATTTAAAAAGCTTATATCAGCGTTAAATGTTCTGTAAAAAAAATAAATATATATCGGCGACAGATCTATCGGCGACAGGCTGATATCGGCCGATAAAATCGGCAAAACGATATATCGGTTGGGCTCTAATAACAACAAAGAAATGCCTCTACAACTACCTAGTAACCCACACAATGCACCTTCCCCTACCATCAGATATTCTGATATTGAATAGATTTGACATATAAAAGACAAAAATTGTGGTACAAAAGATTAACACAAAACAGTTGCTAAGTAGTTTCTACCTGGTATTAAGATGCATTTTCAGTGATCTGATCACAAGTGGTCAGCCGAGACGCATTAGCGTTTACAGCTGGTCTTAACATGCATTTTAAATGCATCTCCTGTGACCACTTGTGTTCAGATTTCGTCTAGACACTCCTCTCTTTATTTCATCACACTCTACATCACTTTCACAGGAGCGCCGAGTGCGGCAAATGCGAATACAACTGAATGAATGAAGCCATTACACGGCATATAAGCGGGAAAGAAACCAAATGTAAAGGATACGAATAGTAAAAATGATTTCAGTCATAATCCATGTGTTTAGGCACAATATAGAGAAGTTTAAATTGAGTATTTTGGTGCAATTTTCTTCAGGTCTGCATAGTGTGCTCTGTACACATGACTGTTTGGCTGTAGTGCTGTGCTGCAACTTGAGTAATTCTAAATATAATGCAATAATCAGCACTTTTCATGATTAGTTCATCTCTGTGGCTATTATAGTAAAAACGCTCCTTCGAACAGACTGTTCAAATCAGAAAGCTAAAATCAGGGAAGGAAATTACCATTTATATCTAAATTATGTCTGTTTTTTGTGGGAAAAAATGGTCACATGTTATTTTAAGGTCCAATTCTTGCTATTAGCAAACCATTAACTACGACTTTTGCCTTAATAAACTCCCAATTTGCTGCTTATTAATAGTTAGTAAGGTAGTTGTTAAGTTTAGGTATTGGGTAGGATTAGAATATGGTCATGCAAAATGTGTGCTTTATAAGTACTAATAAACAGCCAATATGTTATTAAAGGGGTCATCTGATGCTGCTAAAAATAACATTATTTTGTGTATTTGGTGTAATGAAATGTGTTTATGCGGTTTAAGGTTAAAAAAACACATTATTTTCCACATACTGTACATTATTGTTTCTCCTCTATGCCCCGCCTTTCTGAAACACGTCGATTTTTACAAAGCTCATCGATTCTGATGCTTCCCCTATCAAATGCCACTAATTAAACAGTGCAAGATTCTGATGTTTCAGGGTTTGTTTGGAGAGGTTACATAAAGTTTAATATGGTCAGTGATTGGCAGTGGATCAGAAAGAGTGATTGTGGATTTGGATGAGGTTGAATTCACATAGCTTTACCCTGCCCACTGTATCATGTCAAATAAATCTCATGTGATATCTCCATCTGCAATTGGTTTCATCAAGCATGTTATTTCCACCTAATCTCATTCCGTTTTCATGAAAAAAAATCTAACTAAAATGAGAACTGAAAACAAAGAAAAACTCCCAATAAATGTCCAAACAGTGATTCTATCAGAACATTTATTGTTATATAGGACAGTTTGAGTGAGAGGAGAGACACGTTTTAAGTGCGCACACACTCTCTGGGCGAGAGCAGCGTGCATCTGAGCGCGCGCGTCCGGTTTTGTGCAAGAGCAAAGGAAATCCGCGTGCGAGCGGAGAGATTCGCTCGAGCATTATATTAATGTGCTTTCGCTCTACAATAATGCGCTCTCGACATTTGTCATTAAAATAACGCCATATTTTTCAGCCTCCGCCACTTGACATAGCTGCCCTGTTCTGGGGGAAAATACAGTTTATGTGGAATTTCCTGGAACATGAAAAGGCTGGACACACATTCAGCCACACACAGACATGCAGAACTGTCAAGGTCGAGGACATGCTCACACACAGCACAGAGATAAATACCACTGTAAAAACATACCGTGGTCTTCTTTTTACTGTATATCATGCTCTTTTACTGGGAAACTAATACCATCCTTTTAACACCATATGATCTTATTTTCCCATTAGAAAACAAACAGAAACAGATTTCATAGTCCAAATCACCCTCCACGAAATCAATCTATAAAAAAATAGGGTGTTATGTACTAGAAAATCCTAAATTTAATCTATTTCATTAGTTTTTTTATAAAAAATAAAAGTCATGGAACAAACTAGCAATGTACATGCATTCAAACCCATTGAGGCTGACAAAAGATCTCATAATTAAGACACTTTGAAAAAAGCCCAGGGCAGCTGTTGAACAGTACAGTAATGAGGTTCATGGCACACTATTCAAGTGCAAATGAGAAAGCTAAAACACTAAAAGTGCTAACAGCACTGACTTCCAGAGGCAAACACACACACTTCTGCTAATTCTGATATAAATACAGGTAAAATTGAGATACTGTTCTCCCAAAAGTTTAAGGAACAGATTTTCTCAACAAATTAGCGGAAGTCATGTCAAGCAAACTAACAGAAAGAAAACATATGCGGGCAATGTGTACATAAACTTGTACATCTGTTCCTGGCGGTCTGTTTACTGAGAGGGGAGTGATGTATGAGAAAATGGGAAACACATTAACCTGGGTACCAGGATGACCAGCAGGTGCTGAACTTCTCTAACTAAACAAACACATTTATCAACTGGTACACATGCGCATGTGTGGACACACGTGTGTAAACACAGACCTTTAGACGCACTTGAGTGTTGCTCCATATGCCATCCCCAAAGTCAACCATGAATTCATATGGTGATTAGGCCTTTACAATAACTTACCACAGTAACAACAGTTACCATCGACAAACTATAACTATTACAGCTGTTGATACTAATGTGAAAAATGAATATGAGATCTCCTTCAACGGCATAAGATGTTTTATGAATGATTTCAATCTGTGATTCATGAATTTCATTACATAAGAACAAAATATAAAATGGTCAAAGTGACATCTTTAATCAAACGATGCTAGTTTTTTTTTTCTTTCAAAACTGACTTTTAACTAGCTTCTGATTTCAAAGTGATTCCAGTGGATTTATATGCACTCTGTATATGAAAATAAATATCAACATGATCCACTAACATTTAACAAACAGAAAGAATCCAAATACTGTAGTCTTAATTTTGAATAAAATATTTATAGTTTTATAACAATTGTGGGTGTGTGGCTTTGTGCTATTTTTATGTTTATTTTTAATACATAAAGTATCAAACAAAGTATCATATTAATATTACAAGTTAATAATATTATAAGTGTGCACATAAGTTTTTTTAGAGCAACTTAATATCTGCATTTAATATTGCTTCTATTGTAGTCCTATTGTAATATGTTCCATTTTTATTATTTTAAGTGTTAGGTTATATCACCAGATTTCCATTAGTCTTCAAACACATGGTCAAATAAGTTACAGCCAGTGACTCATTATGGAAAGCTCATAATCATAAACAGTATTCTCCGGACAGAATCAAATAATACAAAACTGATGTATATTAATACACTATGTTATGGAAACATAACATGTTATGTTTTCGCCACAGGATTAAAAATAATAAAAAAAAAAGGTAAAGTTTTAACTCACAATACAATTTTCTTGCAGTTCTGAGTTTATATCTCACAATTCTGGCTTTTTCTCTCACAAATTTTCTTAAAATTGCAAAATACAGACTCAAAATCGCAAGATATAAACCCACAATTGTGAGATAAAAAGTCACAATTAACAGAATCAAATAATACAAAACTGATGTATATTAATACACTATGTTATGGAAACATAACATGTTATGTTTTCACCACAGGATTAAAAATAATTTTTAAAAAAAGGTAAAGTTTTAACTCACAATACAATTTTCTTGCAGTTCTGAGTTTATATCTCACAATTCTGGCTTTTTCTCTCACAAATTTTCTTAAAATTGCAAAATACAGACTCAAAATCGCAAGATATAAACCCACAATTGTGAGATAAAAAGTCACAATTATTTTTTTTTATATATACAGTGGAGAAAAAACTGAATTATGAGATGCAAACTCAGAATTCTGAGAAAGAAGTCAGAATTGCAAGATGACTGAATTCTGAGTTTTTATATCTCACAATTCTGATTTTTTTTTTCTCAGAACTGCGAGTATGCCAGTTTATATCTCATAATTCTGAGTTTATGTCTCTCAAATACCTCGTATTATATAGTCTGTGTATGTAAATGTACACATATCCTTTTGCTTATAATGTTTTAAACAGTCATTTAACCTTTTAACTCCCTTGATTAAGACATTGGTTTTACAATGTAGGTCAGAACATGCAAGCTCATTACATTCATCTTATATTTTATTTTTATATATTGCCATGGGCACCATTGCCATTCCCACTCCCACTGCACTGGATCTTCCCTTTGTGACAGACCTCTCAGTGGTTTCTCTCAGTTCCGTTTATAAACCTACATTCAATTCACAACAAAAGAATGGTATAGTGCACATGTTGTGCGCCAATTACTACTCCGGCAATATTTCACACACACACACATATATATATATATATATATAATTATACAATGTTTTATATATTTACAGTATTACTTTTTTCTTTTGAATATAATGTGACCTAGACATGTTTACATCCGATTTACCCCATAATTAAACTGGAACATTGCTTTTATTTTGTAAATGGTTTCAGATCGCTCTGAGCTTTAGGAAAGCTATTAAAGATGAACATCCTGTTCAGATTAAGTTCTGTGCTGCTGAATTGATTTTTTAACAATTAATCCTTAAACAGTCCGTATTGCGTGCAAAAAGGGTGTTACTGTGCCTGCCCTCCCGATAGCCCTGCCTTTGTCTTTGGATGTCTCTTTGAAATGCAGTTAACTTGATAAGGATCTTGCGGGGAACAATTGTTAGTCATTGTGCCATTGAAGGTCTAGTCGGTGCCCGCAGGGTTTAACTGTTGTTTGTATATTCACATAAATCAATTTGCAAAAGGCCACTATGTGTAATTTGCACCTCATACATGCGCCTAAAGAGGAGTATCCTCTTGCAGTTCAAGGCCTTTGGCACTGTGTGTACAGAAGAAAGGCATGTTTGAATAGTGAGATCACTATCTGCTCTCATCAGGCAAACAGTATGGTCATATATCACTGTTTTTGTTTTTGTTTTTCAACCTGAACCATCAGTGGCAGTTACATAGTAAAAGATGCAGCCATTCACATGTTAAATGACATGAATGGAACAGAACATTACTAGAAGTCTTTCATGGTCAGAATTGGATAAACAATGTGACAGACAGTACATTGAGAAAGTCTGATAGTCACAATCTTGCATCTTGCATCATGCAGTTACTGTCCTTAACATTATATATGTGTTGATTTATTTTCATATACTGATAAAGCATACTTGTAATGTTTGTAGGTATGATTATTGATGGGTTTTGTCTGCGTAGGCCACACTATAAGCTTGGCCTCTCCTCCTTACTGGGTTATTATTTCTCATCTCTCTTGTGACATCTCTGCTCTTACCCCCTGATGTCCAGATCGATGCTTTCCGGCCTGGAATAAAGAGATTATCTCCAGGCGAACTCTCCCACATCTAAGCTCAGTTTCTTCGGATGTTGAATGATTCAGTGCTTACTTACCCATTCTCATCTGGCCCAAATCTATCTCCACTGTAGCTGCAGAGGAATGAGGCAAGAGCTGCTGAAACGATTTTTTTCTTTCTTTTCTTTTCAATGTCAAAACAAGTAGAGTCATGCATTAAATGAGACTAAAATATATACCCTAGTTATTGACTAGCACTATAATAGCCAAAATTTACTGTAAAACTGGCTGCTGTGTGTGTCTGTTATATTATATTATATTATATATGCTGAAAACCTGGACTTTCCATGAACTATGGTTAAAAAAACATGTTTAGACCGGGCACAGTGTTGCCACACAAACACAAGACACTAAAATAATGTAGTAAACATCAACTAAATTATGCAAATAGAACACAAAACCCCATAATGTACATTACTGATAATAAATATTCAAAAAAGTTATATATTTATATAAATAAAATAAGTAAAATATTAATATATACATAAAAATTAAAAATAAGCAATTTATGTAATCTAATGTGGTTATATTTAATACGTTTTACTTCTACAAAACAATTTCTACAGTATTTCACAGTAAAATTACATTATTGTGTTTTTAAAAAATATATTTCTTATATCCTATATATACTATATTCCTTGTAACAGTAATGACTATTACATTGTTACAAAATATTTCTATTTTAAATAAATGCATTTCCTTTAAACTTTCTGTTCATCTAAGAATCCTGAAAATATTAAAGGCAGGGTATGTGATTTTTCAAAAACACTTTAGAAAACTGATTCGGGCCGAATCGCAAAACAAACTTGTAGCCAATCAGCAATAAGGGGCGTGTCTACTCGTGATGTGGAGGAGAGCGGTTTCGACAAAACTATTTAGCAACACAACTGTTTTAAATATTGAGAATGATAAGAAATGTTTCTTGAGCAGCAAAGCATATTATAATGATTTCTGAAGGATCACGTGACACTGAAGCCTGGAGTATTATGCTGAAAATTCAGCTTTACATCACAAAAATACATTCAATTTGAAAATATAGTCAAATACAAAGCAGTTATTTTAAATTGTAATAGTATTTGACACTATTATTGTTTTTACTGTATTTTCTATCAAATAAATTCAGCTTTGAATAAGCATAAGAGACTTTCAAAAATATTTAACATTTTACCGACCACAAGCCTTTGGTAAATAGAATGTTACTGTACATTTTCCCTCAAGAAAATGACAAAAAAATAAATAAAAATTCTGAACCTTCAAAAGCCAAAGCAAGACATCAACAAAAACACTGAAAAATAGAGTAATTTATTTTAGATATGAACCATGCCTTGGTCCAATATAATTCAGCAAGTTTTGTACAGTGATAGTCACCTCACAGAGAACAAGACAGGAGATATTGTGAATCATGATCAGCGTAGTTTTCAAGTCCTTTAAAATAGTTTCCACATAAGACTGCTGCTGTTCTTCTTAAGTTAGAGTATAAAACCAATCGATTATAAATAAATTAAGCATATCTGCTGACATACACGGAAGCATACTGTATGTGTACACTATGTCAAAATGTGAACTGTAAAAACACATTCTACAATATATTCAGAGAAATACATACAATGTCATTTGAAAGAGCAGACATTTTTATCAGTCTCTGAGCAACGGTTCCCGAACGTGAGACTGACTCGATGATGTTTTTGACTCATCTGTACAAAATCAACAGACACAGTGTGAAGCTCGTATGCTAATGATGAAGATTTCATGTGCACTACCTATGGAAGATATTGACCCACACAGTATCTTTACACTGCTGCGTACACATTTGCATGTGCACAGACATTTTGAGTGATCATTCTTAATCGCGTGAGTATTATTAAAGGGATAGTTCACCCAAAACTGCAAATTCTGTCATCATTTACTCATTTTGTGTGTGTGTGTGTGTGTGTGTTGAACCCAAAAGGTGATATTTTGAAGAATGTTGGTAAACAAAGTTGACGGTAGCTACTGACTTCCATAGTATGGAAAAATACTATGGAAGTCAATGGCTACCGTCAACTGTTTGGTTACCAAAATTCTTCAAAATATTTTTGTTTGTGTTCAACAGAAGAAAGAAACTCATGCAGGATTGGAACAACTTGAGGGTGAGTAAATGACACAATTTTGGGGTAAAATATACCTTTAAGATACTCATTATTTTCTTTTTCCAAACGCATTATTATATCCTCGAGGACATTATAGATGAGACATCATTTGCTAACATAAATGCAAGTGGCCTTGTATTGAAATTCCATATCGCTATAAAATTACGTTTCCCTTTCTGCTTCTCAGTGTTCAGTTGGTTTAAGAAGCAGAAAAACTCTCTCAGAGACTGATATTGGCACAAATTCACATTTGTTACACTTTGCTTAATGCAAATGCATGATTAATACATCAATATATTTTGCATTGTTTGATTATATCTTGGGAATAGGGTATTTTCCATGAAAAGTGACATAACCCTTTCTTTTTTGTCCATGGGTTTGAAAACTGAAGTTTGATGATGGTAGCACCAACTAATGGGTGGCGATCCTCAACAAACTGTACAAAAACATTGACCCAATACTGACGATAAATCATGTAGAAAAAAAATGCATTTAGTCACATAATGAGTCAAATTTCCATTCCAAATGTATCAAAATAGGATGAAAATAATGACACAGGCCTTATCCTTTGCAGCCTCTCCTTGGCTGGACATAAGCAAATAGTAAGCAAAAAAGAAATAAAAACTGTCCTGCATGAATCCTACAGAAATTCCATACTTTTTCCTCCTCAAAATGGCTTTTTACACTGCGCGTCACCCTGGGTATCATATTCTGAACACCCCTTTTAAACCCACGTAAAGGTACGTTGTAATTTTGAAGCAGAGTTAGCAGCAACGATTTTTACTTGTGATTATGAAACCCTAATTTTCTGCATTACGGTGTCAACCATGTAAAGTTGCTGCATTAGAATGTTAGCAACTAAAACCTGATCGCATGTCTCATATTCAAATGCTTTTGACTGTCACGGAAACACTGTGAGCTATATAAGAGTCGTTTCAGCGGAAAATGTCTAATGGTGACAGAAAACAAGTGAATTGGATTGAAGGGATTGCTTTATTCTTACCTTCATAGTCTGCAAAGTCCATTCAGAAAAACTTGATAGTGCAGTCTGCAATATATGAGGATGCGCAATGCTAAAGCCATTATGTAAACAGGTTGTGTGCTGCGTTTGTCCAATCAGTGACACTGATAGTGACATTAACCCAGGATTTAGGAATGTGCTGTATGAAATGCCAGTTTATGAATAATATGATTAATTATTAACACGTACATTATGAATAATGTAAAATGTGAGACATATAACCCGGGTTATGGTTACATATTTCAAGTGTGAGAAAGTCTGTTTTCTAAGGAGTTGAAAATTCTCTCTCTTTTTCCGTTTAAATAGACTGACGCTACTAAAATCACAGTTTTGCAATATTTTTGCTTTCTAGAAACATTCTGTCATTGATTTCTGCGTGAATGACATCAGAGCAATATCACATGAACAGAATGAAAGAGATGAGCTTTGGAAATCTGCAGCATTATGTGAAATGCAGTTTGTTTAAACATTTACAGTGGGGTCCAACAGTATGAGACCGTTGGCCTTGTCTTTTCTTTTATCTTAAATATTTCAACATACTAAAACTTAAATGAAACTTGAAAAATTACAAAGAAAACAGAAAACTCCAGATGTTTCTCAAAAACCTTTGGACTCCACTGTATATGCGGTCACGTCATATTTGTCGTTTTTTTAAAACATTTTGGACACAAAATGTCTTTTTCAGTGAAGGATGAAGCTAATGTATTTTAAAATGTACAATCAACAAACGATTCCCTTCAGAATGATTGTTTGCGTTTCGATGCTCTTGCACGCACATAAAAACCCACAGTACACCTGCACACCTGGCAAAATGAAATCCAAAAGCAGCTCTTGATGTCCAACAAGGTGCAGCGGGAAAAAAAGAAAAAGTAATTACAGACCAATAATACTGCAGGAGTCCCTCCCAGGCGTGTTGTCATTGGAATGAGAGTCTTGTATCAAACAAATGAGGAGAAACATTTACAGTGGGGTCCAACAGTATGAGACCGTTGGCCTTGTCTTTTCTTTTATCTTAAATATTTCAACATACTAAAACTTAAATGAAACTTGAAAAATTACAAAGAAAACAGAAAACTCCAGATGGTCTCAAAAACCTTTGGACTCCACTGTATATGCGGTCACGTCATATTTGTCGTTTTTTAAAAACATTTTGGACACAAAATGTCTTTTTCAGTGAAGGATGAAGCTAATGTATTTTAAAATGTACAATCAACAAACGATTCCCTTCAGAATGATTGTTTGCGTTTCGATGCTCTTGCACGCACATAAAAACCCACAGTACACCTGCACACCTGGCAAAATGAAATCCAAAAGCAGCTCTTGATGTCCAACAAGGTGCAGCGGGAAAAAAAGAAAAAGTAATTACAGACCAATAATACTGCAGGAGTCCCTCCCAGGCGTGTTGTCATTGGAATGAGAGTCTTGTATCAAACAAATGAGGAGAATCCCGTGGCTGGGACCTGGGCGGAGGTGCCCAGGCTGCTAGGGGGCCTGTACAGGGTGTGCTGGCTGTGGTTGTCAGAGGTCAGCAGTGACGGGGTGGGAGTCCGGCTGCCCTTGGGCCTGAACAGGGTGCCCTGGCCCTGGGGCTGCGGGGATGGATTGCTGTGGGGTAGCAGAGGTGGTAACGGTGGCAGTGGGGGCGGGGGGGGTCGGGACTCTTGTTCCGGGCAGCAGAGGTGGTAACGGTGGCAGCGGGGGCGGGTGGGGTCGGGACTCTTGTTCCGCCACCGTGTCGGGCTGGGCGTAGCCGTACGCTGGAGGCCGAGAGACACCCTTCTGCTGCCGGCGCCAGGAATTATAGTAGGTGGGGTCACTGATGTAGTGGTTGACGAAGGAGTGGGTCTTCTGCCGGCTTGGATCCAATTCGTATTCGCTATCGCTGCACTGTAATTAAAAAATGAAGAAAGTATCTGTTACACCTTCACTTTCTGCAGTAGCTTGTATTTCTCCAGCCTATTTTGGAAATGTGCATTGTAGCACTTTTCCACTTGGATAAAAACCTCTGCTAAAATAATTTTTTTTTCATTATTTTATTCAGCAAGGAAGCATTAAACTGATCAAAAGTGACAGTAAAGACTTTTATATTCTGAAAAATTTTTTTTTTAAACTTTCTATTCACAAAAAAGTTTCCACAAAAATTTTAAGTAGCAATTTTTCATCATTGATAACAAGAAGAAATGTTTCTTGAGCAGCGAAACAACATGTTAGAATGATTTCTGAAGGATCATGTGACACTGAAGACTGGAGTAATGATGCTGAAAATACAGCTTTTAATAGCACAGAAATAAATTACATTTTAAAAAATATATTCACAAAGAAAACTTTTTTTTATTTGCAATATATTTTCAATACTTTCAGGTTTTACTGTATTTTTTTATCAAATAAATATAGCCTTGGTGAGAATAAGAGATTTCTTTTGAAAAAAAAATTCAAAAATCTTACCAACATTTGAATGGTATTACAAAGAAAAACTACTATAATCATGAAAAAAAAAAATCTCTAAAAAGCTATATGAAGATGGACAAAATGACTAGGGCTGTCAAAATGGCTGAAAAACTAAATTCGAATTGTGTACTTAAGTTGCTTAAACAATTAGAAACAAAACAGAATCATGCTTGTATGTATAGTTTAATACAAAGGACCCGAAAACCAATCACAAAGAGTACTTTCTTCATTTAAAAATTTGAGATGCAGTAGGATGGGGGAAAACTGCCATAAAGTCTTGAGACATGTTTTTAAAAAGTTGAACTTACATTCATTTTACATGGCTTTCTAAACATGCGGCTCTCTTGTGCGTCTCGCACAACGGTGATAGACGTCCCTCTAGAAAATGTGATGAATATGCGTTCTGTGTGAACGGTTTGGTTTCGGTTTTGACGTAAACAACATCATCTCCGCATTGATGTTCTTTTTTCCCGCAATATTTTGAATGAACAACGTAGCAGCGCCGCATCTAGTGGGTTCAACTGTTAAAATGCAATGACACTTACATCGTCATCGCATCTCGTGCAACGTTTTTGCATTCGAATGTGGATTTTTATTTTACATTCGACGAATTATTCGAAATTCGATTTTTTTTTTGACAGCCCTAAAAATGACATATTATTTCATATTCCTTTTAGATAGAATAATTTACCTCAAAACCGTTACTTACCCTCATTAAAAAGTTGTATGCTGTATATGTATGTATAAGTATATAGTTTTATATTTTATATTATATTTATATATTTTTTATAGACTTTTTGAGATTGTTTTTCATTCTTTTTGGAGCTTGATGCTCACTATGGACTGTTGTTATTTATGGAAAAGAGCTGCATGAAGACTTTTCAAACATTCTCCTCATAAGATCCACAAAAAATAAGAGCATACAGGTTTGGAATGACATTAGGTGAGAAAAGAATCATTAAATATCATTTACGGAAGAACTACTGTTTTAATTAGAAGGATATGAGCGAGGGTTCAGACTATACTCTACAGATTCCTATAAGCTTCTAGACTACTAACACAAACTACAGCCTCACCCGAAACTCAGAGGAGCAATTATCTTGAAATGAAAACATAAGTGTCTCCTGAAAGGGCAAAAATGTTATTTACAGAGCCTCATAGATGACAAAACAAAAATCAGGATGTTTAATGATGACAAATGATTCTGAAAAACCCTCTGCATGGATTGTATTTGTACACCAGCTGTCTTGTGTCAGAGAAGGTCTAAATTAAGAGTCATATCGCTTGTTTACTGTGACATTATGCTAAAGTGTGGCATGGTGGGAGGGTTTCTTTGACGGAGTAATGTTATGACAGTATCGGTACCTGACAAACAGGCAAAAATCTCCCAGTGGGATTGTGGGAGGAGAGACAAATGCTCAAACAAGAGGAGTGCCCCCTACTTTCTCACAGCTTGGGCCAAAAGATTCACAAATTCCCATGACACTTTAAGCTCTAGTTTCATAGTTATGGAGACAGATACTGCAAACATGAAGAAAATTCACGAGAGAGATTCTAGTATCCTACATCATACTTCCTGTTGCATAAAAAGTTACACTATTTGTTATGACAGGGACATTTCAGTCATGAGAATTCATTTAAACAATTTCCTGGAGCAATGCATAGAAATGAGACCACTGGCCTGGAATGAGATGAACTGCATTGGTTTGCAAAAGAAAGGTCATTCTTATCATCATTCATTTCATGTATTTGCAGAAATAGTTCAATGTAAAAGAAATGGCATTTTGGAGGCCCATAGGAACATTTTCTGATTTCCATAGCATTTCAAGAGACTTAATGGAGTTCTCAGCTTCTATGTTTCAACTTTGTCTCAAATATTTTTTTTTAATTCCTTTAAAATTTAGACAACTGAGACAACTGTTTACAGTAACAGGAATGGTCTCAGGGGGAGTCAGGTAAGATTACTAGTGTCTTTTTCTCAGGAGAAGCATGAGAGGCAGAAGACTTAAGCAAACATCTCCATTTGCTCTCCATTTAATCTCATTACTGTCTAAGAGAAACAATTCAGATGTTAAAAGAGCTCTTTGGTGGGTTTTCTTTCCTGTGGGGAGTGGTCTTTAGTGTTTTGTATGTTAAACACTTCATTTAAAATGTTAAATAACATCCACAAGCCTACTGACAAAAGCAAACATGTGCAAACCCTGTGCATTTACGAGTGAAATGGGATATTCATTGAGACAGATGTAAGGCAGGATCTGATTGTATCCTTTAGCGATTGACTGAATTTGGAATAGTGGGAATTTTATACCAAAATTTAGTCAGGCGGTTGGGGGGAGGGGCTGATGAGTATGAGGGATTTCTGCTGTCAGCCAAAAGCAGAAAGCCGTTTCAGAGGCAGAAGAAGTTATTAGGTTTTCATTAAAGATTATTATTTGCAATAACATGCACTGATGAATCATGGCCAATACGTTCATAATAATAACAGTTTACAAAAGTAAACAGGGCCAATTTAGATTCCAGATAACATCAGAAAAACTATTTTAAGAAAATCATTGACCTTGTTGGGGTGAATCACCTGTGAGTCAGACACTTCTGAAGGCTTCTCGGTCAGGCTGCTGCTCTCGGCTGGGACCAAGTCATTGTATTTGATGCTGACATCTTCATCAGAATAGTGCAGGCTGCCTGGACTGGGTCGTGGTGGAGATCTAGAAGAAGAACACACAGAGAAAACTTTACTATTCACTCATAATCAACATATGCCGTTTTGTGATTAGTAACAATATAATCTCTGATGTTAAAGAGTTAGTTCACCCAAAATGGATTTTTTTACATCAAATTAGGGCTGTCAAGATATCAGATTTTCATGACGCGATTAGTGTGGCCAAAAAGATACTTACAATAACACACTTACCAAAATATCAATAAAATTAAAAATATATACATATGTGACCCTAGACCACAAAACCAGTCATAAGGGTAATTTTCATCTGAAAGCTGAATAAATAAGATTTCCATTGATGTATGGTTTATTAGGATAGGACAATATTTGGACGAGATACAACTATTTGAAAATCTGGAATCTGAAAAAAAAAAAAATATAAATATTGAGAAAATCGCCTTTAAAGTTGTCCAAATGAAGTCCTTAGTAATGCATATTACTAATGATAATACATTTTTGGTATATTTACGGTAGGAAATTTACAAAATATCTTCATGGAACATGAACTTTACTTAATATCCTAATGATTTTTGGCACAAAAGAAAAATCGATCATTTTGACCCATACAATGTATTTTTGGCTATTGCTACAAATATACCTGTGCTACTTATGACTGGTTTTGTGGTCCAGGGTCACATATGATACAGCCAAATTAGTTTTTTGCTGAATCATCCCTTTTCATCTCCTCCAACATGATTTTGTGTGGCAGTGGTAGCAACAAATTGAGTTGTCGCCTTCTTCTTCTTCGCTCGATTTTATGAGGGATGGCAACCAGCGTGAAAATCCATGGTGAAATACCACCACATATACTGCTGCTGGGTTATTTACAATATTATCATACGTGTAGTACTAACATGATATCAATACTTATTTTATATATATCATAGTTAATACCATCAATACCGGTTGCAACACTCCAAAGTCAAGTAATTTCGTCCTGTTCTTCACACAAAATAACTGCATGTTTTCAAAAGACTTGAAATTTAACACACAAATCAAATGGACCTCTTTCATTTTGCATGGTGCTTTTCTTTGATACAGACAGGATACAAAAAAAATCCGTTTAGTGTGGACTAGACTGTGTAGGGGTTTAAAAAACATCACAAGGAACTCATAAAGACCAAATGATGCAGCATCCTCATGGATCAATTCTCAAAGCTGATTTTGATTGGATGAATACACTCATTCTGCGCAGTCCAGGAGAAACTACAGGGCTACAGGGGGTTGGACTGTACTTCTTTGAACCAGTTCACTTGTTTGTTAAAAAGGAAGGCAGAAGGATCGCCGTATGGCAGGATGGGTTTTCTTGATTTGCCATAATGAGGTCTGATATGCTCAAAGTCAAGGTCACTGGAGACATTAGCTTTTGAACTGAGGCTGCTAAGCTGCCCTGCTTCAGTACTTTACTTCAGTTGGCTTATAAATCAAGCTGAAATAACACACACGGGGAAGAGGCTTTAAAGAACCATGCGGGGAGCTAATGAGTAAAGGCATATCTAATATGCAAGAGAGTTCATAAAAAACATGGCCAACGGACTCAAGGGCGAAACGCAGGATGCTTTGTTCAACCTCAAAATGAACAAGAGGACCATGCGCGAGCTGTATACTAATGGAAATCCTTGGTGGTGGAGGGGTTGTCCCAACAAAAATCATGCCCCTGGGAATAAAGCAAGAGAACCAGGGGGAGGGGAGGGTTATGACATTGTATCTGTTTAAAATTCAGAGGAGGCTGAGGTTTGAGGAAGGTTGAAGCAGAGAGGCGGAACCACGTCAAACAGCCCCCAACAGCCCTCAGCAGCCAAAGAGGAGCTTCAATTATTCACGAGCACTGAGGTCTTCCATTCTTCTTATCCAGCCTCATCTCTCGCCTCTATATCTTCCGTCCCATACCAAACCCTTTCCTTTCCTACCTCCATCAAAGATATCTCTTGTGGCTCCATCTTGATGGGAGCTCATTAGCAGGACTGCATCCAAAGTGGAAGTCCTTTACTGCCCAGGCTCTTTGATCTCTGTCCTGGGCCTCTGCATCTGGGCAGAGAACCAGCACAAACCCCCCAGCACATTCCAGTATAATGGGCCCAAAGCGGCTTCTCCAATTACCACCAGAGGAAGCTCGAAGCAGACCCATCCCTTCATCCAATCAAGTTAAGTTGCCTGTAAGTTCCTTCAGTTCATTAGAATAATGAGAATGCCATAGACTATTATTGCACTCTGTTCATGCAAATATGTCCAAATCCAAAAAAGTGTCTGTAGAAGTCCTGGAGCATGGTGTAAACTACAGTGGGGTTTGGGGGAGGTCTGACCTCACCAATTAAGACCTGAACTCCTTCAAAGGATGAGACACATGCATTAAACTGTTTTAATTTGACATATTACATTGGAAAATGAGAGTTTTCAAAGAATGGCTCACTAAGGTTAATGACAATATGCAAGATAGTCACCTGGTCACGCTTGTTCAATGTGGTAACCATAGCAAAAGTAGTCACTCAAGCCTTTTCCAGTGCAATAACTGGTTGGTCATTTAATTTTTGCAGCATCACACTGGGTAGATCCACCCACCAAGAAATGTCATTGGTCCAAAATCATGAAAACATGTTCGGATAAAATGTTATGATCCATATCAGACAATATACTGACAAAACCTACATATCAATCACTTTATTGTAGATATCACAAGAAAATAATAACTTCAAAGGCGTTTGACTAAATGTGCTAGCAGCAACAAAAGACATTTTGGGTTGGGTTCTTGAAGATCGTTCTCTTAGTCCTTGATCTACTGGGGACACGGTATGTCTATTATAAATATGGTCTGATCTAAGCTCAAGAGAATGTGAAGAAAGATGCTTTGTAGAAGCAGCTTACATAAATGGTCAATTTCCACAGAATGCACTTTGAATGTCAATAAGACACAAAGGAGGGGGGTCTGAGTGGTCCAACGTTCACAGTCTGGTGTGTTCTTTCAGCTGACAGATTGCAGTTGGAGATTTGAAAAGAGCGACTGTCATTAAAATCCATGCCAACTCAATCCATTTAAGGGATGGCTGAAGTAGAATTTAAATCAACAGCCGAGCCAAAGCTCTATGTGTGGACAAAATACATTCCTCTCTAGCTCTTTGTTTGCAGCCATTTGGGAATTAAACCCATTGTGCAAACACTGTCCCAAACAGCATACTGACAGTGTTTACCTCAAAGAAAATTCCAGAAAAAAACATTATATTAGCAGAGCCAACTATTCCACTAGATACTGATCGAGTCTGTTGTACGCTCTCTGTGAAGTGATACCACTGTATATGTTTCTAATGAGTGGAAATTGTGATTCATGTACACATACTAACCGAGTGTAGATTCCGTTCTTACGATAGAAGGAATTTTTGACCGAGAGTCGACGGTTGTTGAGCTCCAGGGCAGGGAAGCGTCCTTCATCCAGCCGTACCATCTCTCCATGGGAGAGGGGCAGAGATGTGCAATTCGAGTGGGCACCTACAGACAGAGATCAGAGGACAACCTATGAGGATATATCTATCCATCCATTCAACCAATTATATATTAATCCAAATGAATAGATGCTTATCTAAGTACACAAAAATGTACTTCACTTTGCTGTTGACATCAAAATATGTTGTGCATCTAATCTAACTTTGTGGTATTTTCATGCAAATTCATCTCTTACTAGGCCTACTAGCCCAGATCTTGAACCATTAATTTCTAGTTGTACGGCTCTGGGTTTGCCCTCGTTGTGTACATGACCATGTCAGCGAAGCAAGTCAAATCTCACTAGGTCATTCAGCACGCATCTTCTAAAGTCAAAAGACCTCTGATCTCAAAGAGTCGAACTGAAGTGTGATTCCAGAGAGGTGAGGAGAGCAGTGATCTCGACGCCTAAATGGACAGTGTGATCTCCCACCTTGCAGAACTTCTGGCCTCACTGGAGTTCAGTAAAACAAACCGGCACCAATAGATCAGGACCGAACAGGGTCAGGCGGGTGGGGTGTATCTTGAGAGAAGCCCTTTGTGTCCTACACAAACACTTGCCTTGTGCTACTTGCACATCCAAAACCGTTTACTGACCCTGGCCCTGGCACAGCACTAAACGCTGACCAAGCTCAGAAGCAGCCATGTGAGAATCCCTCCCACACACACACACACACACACACACACACACACACACACACACACACACACAGATCAGCCTGCAACCTGACCTCCCCAGACCTCTAAGTAGAAAGTTGCAACATGCATGGAGCCCACAGTCCATATTGGACACAACAACTAGAAAGTAGGGCTGGGTGATATGGCCAAAAAAATGATCAGGATAAATTTGGTCTTTTAAGTCGATACTGATAATTATCAAGATAAGTTTAAAATTTTTATTTATTTCAAGTTTAATGGCGGATTTTTGCTCCTCAGTAAAAGCTGTAGAAACCAGACCATTAAGTGTGGTTTTAAACTACTATTTATGGTCAGAACATGACGACACACTGAATTCTTCACACTTTTAGTTATTTTTCCTAAACAAAATAAATATCTTAATATAAAAATTAATTTCTTAGTTGCTAAAGTACACAAAAATACTGTAATTATATTCCATTACTCCTTTAATACATTTAATACATGTCTGCATTAATAATATGATAAAATTCGATATGAATATCCCACATTTTTGCCACAATACCACCGTGCAGTTGTTACTACAATAAATCCATGGTCAATGATGGTGATTTGTAGTTCGAAAAGCTTACAATAGATACAAAATATAGTATTGTTGCACACAGTGTTATTGTCAGCACCCGTTTCATCTGGCTTTAAACTAGTTTAAATCACCGAGTTATATTTGTGTTCTTGGCTGAATTCAGGCACTTCACACTGGATCTCACAGCGCTGTTTAGTACTCTTGTACCGAGACTCGCGCTCGTTTTGAACTTTGAGCCGAGTGGATAACCGGTCCATGTGGCGTGGCTTAAATGAGTAGCACTGTTTCGTTCTGCTTTTGGCACATAAACATTATATCGAACATTTATCGAACTCTTGTTATCGTTTTATCGAGGAAAATTCTAAGCACGATTATCGTTATCGTTTTATCGCCCATCCCCAATAAAAAAGCACTTTCTCGATCTGGCAAGCTCTATTTGATTGGTTGGCTCTATGCAACTTTTTGCAATAAATGTATTTTTAACCAATCCAACTGGAAGCAAAAGGTTGAGTCAAAGGCTGGCTTTTATTAAAGGCTGTGACACACCAAGCCAATGGTCGGTCGTCAGCCAATGTTGGTCCATCGTTTAGAGCCTGTCAACTCAGTTTTTGCAGTGTGTTCCACACCATTGGCACTAGGTGTCAGTGACATAGATCAATCTGATTGGCTGTTCAATTTAGCAAACCAGTGTGCGAGAAGAAAAATAAAAGTAATGAAAGCAAGCAAATGACAAAGTCAAGAGGTCTCAAACAGAGGGCTACATTTTCATAATGACATGGCCATCTAGAAATTGAAGTTTGCATGTATGCAGTCCTAGTTTTTGGTTTACCTCTCTGAATGATTAATACACACTACTGCCACCTGCTGGTATGGAGAGTTATTGACACAGGTGCTGCATGTATGCGTTGGTTGGCCGTAGTCTTTATCCTGTGATCAAACTCAACTTTCTGGCCCAGATGCACACAATGTGACGCGACAACACAGTCTGCTTTCATCACCGCTAGTTCTTTTATGTTGGTTTGGTGTGTTGTGGCCTTAAGGGTTTGTGGTCCATTTAAATGGCAAAAACCATAGAGTTTTGTGTGAAACTACTAAAGAATAGTGAGAAAAGACTTGATTATCTCCTTTCTTAAACTGAGACAAGACATGAAATGATAAGTGATGTAATTTTGCGTAAGGCAGCAGACTGCCTCCCTGTGAGACAGCAAAATGAGTCAGCAATCATGTTGATAGTAATGACCACAACCAATTGACGCAAACAGACGCTACTATTGATTCTTTGAGCCTCTCTCGAGTGGAAAATCACTTTTTCCCAGAGCACCATGGCAATACCCATCAGTGATGGGAAAAATGGAGCTAAATTTGAGTCCATTTCAATTTAGTCACGTGAGTCAGCAGAGAATGACAGGGCAATCAGGGTAATTGAGAGATATTATGGATCTGTTTTCAGTGTTTTTGGCTTATCAACCCACCTGAGTCTGTTTTCTTGGTGTATTTTCTGCTCTGCCCCCGTATGATGAGGATGAAGATGAGCAGAAGGATGAAAATGAGGCCCACGAGAGCAATAACCACCAGAAACCACCATTCCTCATAAAAGGGGGAGACCTTTTGGGCTGGTAAAAGGGAAAAGAAGCAGAAAAATGGGTTTGCACAACATAACACAAGACCATTTAGGATGTTTCTGCCGTGCAAGTTTACTGACCTGATATTGAAGGAGAAGGAGCACTTGGAGAACCGTAGCCATAGTCATTCACCGCAATTACACGGAAATCATAGGTGACCCCTTCTCTGAGGGTATCCAGGTTAAGAGTGTAGGATGTCACCTCTTTAGGGATGTCTTTGATTAGAATATCCCACAGTCCTTCATCTGTTGATGGTTAGAATGCCATTATTCCTTTTGTAACGACCTTAAATGTTGCGTTTCTGAACAACTTCTGCTGTTTTCTTTTTCACTTACCAGATGGTCTTGCTTCGATAACATAGCGTGTGACGGGAGCACGGCCAGGGTCACCGCTGGACCAGTGGAGAGTCAGGGCCGAGCCATAACGAGAGATAAACGGCTCCCCCGGAGGCCCTGGAGCACCTGTGTCACAAATAATGGAAATAAGATGCTAGTGGTGCAGAAATGATACACTTCAGCTTTAGATTTATTACAAAATAGCAAATATGGAGCAAAATGCAGGGCAACAAGACCTTCTCCAGGGCCAGTGGTGATGTTGGCTTCGATCTCTGGGCCATAGGTAAGGGTTTTAGCACGGATGCGGAAGTTGTAGGTCACGCCATCGGCCAGATCCTTGATTTTCATCCACAAGGGGGCGCTGCCCTTCACATCCACAGTGACAACCTTACTGACACCTGAATTGTGAGGAGAGGAGTCTGTAGAGGAAACACTCAAACTCTAGATACCATGCTAGAGTAAAACACTAATAATGACACATACAAACACTCATTATTACACTGCACTGTATTGATATTATTGAGTTATATTAACACACACTCCTGTTCAAAAGTTTGAGGTCAGTAAGTTTTTTCAAAAGCAGTTTATACTTTTCTTCATCAAGGATGCATTAAATTGATCAGGAATAAATTACATTTTAAAATATATTACAATAGAAATCAATTATTTCAAACTGTAATAATATTTCACAACATTACAGTTGTATTATTTTTTATTATTATTATTACTATTATTATTATTATTTTATATATTCAAATGAACTGCAAATGTGGTATTCAAAACCCTGTTGCACATAAAAGGCTTCTTTCAAAAAGATGAAAAAAATTTGTACTGACCCCAAAACTTTAAAAGAAAGTGTATTTTAATAGAACGGCATTAAAATTCTGGTTATATTTTTGTATTATCTGAAATTAAGGTTTTAATTAAGGATCTTCCATTGGCTTACACTGATAGAAAGTTCTGTATTCAACATGTCTGATAGTCATAACAATGTTAATATTTGCATTTTGAATTACTATTGGTCTTCTTTCTTACAGCTGTTTGCATACTGACTTGTAATTGGTCTATCTATGCCAATTTATGCACTAGTATGCCAATTCCCTGTATGCATAGAATATCTAATTGATCTACATTGATCTAAAATGTCCAGTATGCAACAAAGCATACTAGGTAGGGTTCTGTATCCCACAATGCAATGCACGTGACTTGACCTTCCGTTTTTAGTGTGCTGAATGTGCCAGACGTAATTTGAGCAATTTGGTTTTCGGCCCATTATCAGATTTGAAATACATACAACACGATAAGATCGTATGTCAACAGTATAGCATACAGTTTAAAGCATTGTTGTATGTGTTCTCGTTCACATTATATATATTTCTGACCATGGCCTATAACAATGCATTTTATCCTATCCTTTAATTTGTGCAAAAGCAAAGGCAAAAACTAAAACCTAAGCTGAAATTACATTTACAATCTATTATTTTGTTGCTTTACACGCACAGGTATTGCTTTTAGGGTTTTACAGGCAAATTCCCATACGTGTGAACATTGCACGAGGTCATGCTCTAGGGGTTAAACTAATGGCGCTTTTCCACTGCGTGGTACGACTCGGCTCGGTACGGCTCAGTACGGCACGGCACAGAAAGCTGGGCCTTTGCCTTTGAGGCGTATCCTCCAGATTCTGAGATACGGCCATTGGTAAACAGCAGCCTAGCACATCTGTTTCCCCCCAAAGCCTTGACCACTCTGGAGCCATTATGGGACCACAGTAATTCCTCCTCTGATCCCAATTACAGTGGAATTTGGCCAATGCACCACACTTGGCAATTTTTTAACCATGCCTTGCTCAATAACAGGGCAAAGGGAGGGAACGCCACAGAGGAATGCCATTCATTAAATGCCAAAAGAAGCCTCATCTTGAACACATTTGGAGAGCAAATTTCAGACATTTGTAAGTTTAAAAAAGCATGACGGGCCTAAAAGGGTGTAAATCAGCTGCTGACTAAAAGTTATCTCAATAATTTGCTCAGCCAAAGCTTTTAGTGTGGTGTAGTTTCTCACCATCCACAGGCGTGCAGGGCTCATAGACCACACGGTACCCTTCCACGATGCCGTTGGGCTGCTTGGGCTCACCCCAGGACATGTTGACCGAGGTGGTGGTGAGTTCACTAAAGTGGATAAAACTAGGAGCGCTTGGAGCTGTGGAGTAAAAGAAGATCTCATTAAACCCTGAACACGATTTCACGAAAGTGCATTTTGATTGACTGATTTCAATAGAGCTAGCCAGGGCTCAAAATGAACAGTTGCCAAATGGGAGTAAAAATTGACCTTGGTGAGTAAATAAAACAGTTACTCGCAGTTGGCCGGTAACTTTATTAGGAACTGCAACATAATACATGGTATAAATCAAATTGTAAGATCAATAATATGAATCGTGCTGAAGTAAGTGATGTGAGTCTACAAAAATCTAAATCTGTTGTGTGTCCTTTGACAGGTTTTACTACAGAAAAAAAGCTTACAATCACATTTATCTCAGGCAATAAAGGTATCAATATTTTATCTAGAGTGTCTCAGGGTTTTTTTTCCTTCACAAACACATTTTGCATTAACATAGAAATATTAAAATATGTGGAAGGAAACAATAATAGGTATACACATTTTTTTTTTAAACAGTTGCAGTTTCACACAGAAATTGAGATTAGCCTATATATGATGTATGGTCCAGAGCAGCGTGTCATAAATATTTAAAGAAAAAAAGTATTTTCTTTATCATACACACTACTGTTTAAAAGTTTGGGAGCAAGATTTTGCAATGTTTTAAACCAGTCTCTTCTGCTTAGCAAAGCTGCATTTATTTGATCAAACTACAGTAAAAACAGAAATATTGTTAAATATTATTACAGTTTAAAACAATAGTTTTCCATTTAAGTGTATGCTAAATGTAATTTATTCCTGTGATGCAGAGCTGAATTTTCAGCATCATTACTCCAGTCTTCAGAGTCACATGATCCTTCAGAAATTATATCTAATATGCAGATCTGCTGCTCAAGGAACATTTCTCATTATCATCAATGTTGAAAACATTGCAGCTTGTGATTTCTGTAAAAACAATCATACACTTTTCACTATTACTGTCATTTTTGATCAATTTAATGCATCAGTTCTAAATATAAGTATTGATTTCCTTAAAAAAAAAAGACATTCAACTTTTGAACAGTGTTGTAAAATGCTATATTATCTAGATACTGTTCTGTTAAGAATGTTTTTCCTACATTATTTATATTTTTTTAGCAATTCAGCCACTATTGGCAGGTGGATACAGCTAGACGCAGAATAAAATAAAATAAATAAAAAATAACTTCTCAGCACATGTATATTTAAGCACTCTTCTTCTGTTAGAGGTCAGGTTAATGTTGCAGTAATGTAAGGAGTTTGTTTGCCCTCCGGAAGATTGGCACGGGGGCTCGTATTGGCTCATCTCCCAGTGTCTTAGTGTAAGCTGAGCCAAGATTCAGTCTCGCTTGTACTGTTCTCATTGTTCCTTCCTCACTATACTGTCACAGTCTTTAAGGGAGCGGAAAAGGCTGAATTAACTTTTCTCAATCACTTGGAACACAGTTCTCCTTATGCTGACCTGCCAAAAAGCACTTCCTCAATATGTGGCCCATTTTCTCCAACCCAGTTCCCAGCTCCCCATCCTAAACGAACTGTCACAAGCTTCCGTTCCTTCACACTACCCCCAATACTCAGAGACAACCCATCTCCTTCACAGTCTAACACAACAGCCCTCATGCAATCAGTATGATGTGATCCGTCCAATTGAAAATGAATACCCTTTTCAGCAGGGAGCTTTGGGAAAACAGTGGGATCAAAGATGTAGAAAATTCTCCCAAAGCATTTCAGACTAAGCGGGTTTAGCATGAAGGTCACTTCCGTGCTTGTTGATTGATGTATTTTGCATGGACTTGTGTCCAGCGGATCACCTGCTTGCTGAGTGCGCCCTCTGGTGGGCAGCGAGCGCGGGCCGTCGCCTGCCGCGTTGAAAGCAGCCACGCTGATCATGTAGTTGGTGTAGCCAGTCAAGTTCTTCAGCTTCACGCTCAGCTCCGGCAGAAAGAGAGTGCGGAGTCGCTCAGTCTCAATTACGAAGGGGATTAGGCCTATATCTGAATATTTTCACACACATACAGATACGATTGATTTCTTTCCCAAATTGCATTGACTGCTTTAAAATATGAGACACCAATGTTTCAGGAGTTCTGGTGGGCAGCGAGCGCGGGCCGTCGCCTGCCGCGTTGAAAGCAGCCACGCTGATCATGTAGTTGGTGTAGCCAGTCAAGTTCTTCAGCTTCACGCTCAGCTCCGGCAGAAAGAGAGTGCGGAGTCGCTCAGTCTCATTCTGCAGCTGAAACTCCCAATAATAAATCTAGAAAGACACAAATCACACAAATTAATAATTTCAAAAGATGTAAATCTGATGGGCTATCAAGTTTAATATTTTAGAGCAGCAGTCCTCAAACTTTTCAAACCAAGCCTGACCGTGTCTGATTAAATCAGTCTATCAGACTAAGTACCACTTAGTCACCTAGTCATTATTCAATTTTAATAGAATAGAATAGAAGAATGAGGCTTTCTTGGCCTGTTCACACCGAGAACAATAACTTTGTTATGATGTCTGTCGCTTTGACTCATGCAATCAGTACCTGTATGACTGAATTCAGAAGACAGAAAGACTAACAAAACACATTATTAGTATCAGTGTAATTTACATAAAACGTTAATTTAGATCCTTTACATAGAATATGATATTGATCCACGTCCATGGCAGTGGATCAGTATCATTATGGCAGTGCAGTGTTCAACTCCCCTGTTGAAAAAACCAGCATATGCTGGTTAGGTATGTTTTGACGCTGGGATGCTGGTTTAAGCTGGTCCTTTGCTGG
>NW_015650001.1:1733424-1736838 GCF_001515625.1 Sinocyclocheilus rhinocerous
TATCTTTATAAATATCTTAATATATTATTATATCCTATAATAACCATTTACACGCACGAGCATTATCACACGAGCTTCGCTCCTCCCGACCGCAGACACAGGTTTACAAGCCACTTTTTCCTGCGTTTTTCAATCAATTTCTTGACTTTTCCCCACTTATGAACAACACATTTTCGTACACGATAAAAGCTGCTTGTGGTTTCTCGGTTTGGCCAATTTAAGCATCCATAAACAACGCAAAACACTGGCATTTTGAGTTTCTGCTAGTGATTCCTATGGAGAGAAAAATCACTTCCTGCCCTCCAGCTGCATTTCGCGCGTCATCAGTGACGTCATGTGCAAACAACCTAGCGCTCGTTCTTTCGTCCCGATTCAGGTTTGAACGTGATGTAAAACGGGGACAACTCCAGTTGGGGACAGGACACCAAAAACCGGAACTGTCCCCGGAAAACGGGGGCGTCAGATTACCTTCGAATGAAACTGTCACACAATCAATTTGTAAACATATTTCCAGTATTTTGTAACATTCTGCTATTCGACTAATTTCTTTTCACCTTATTCATAAAAACCACTGTTCACTCCAAATGTTTTACTAGCTAACTCATTGGTTACAAATCGTCAACGGATCGTTCTGGGCTGCGTTTCCTAAAGCATCAAAAGGACGATCAAGGCTTACGATGCTTTTGGGAAACGCAGCCCAGATCAGTTGTGGTCCGTGTACCTGTTCAATCGACTCCTTAAAAGATTCGATTCCAAAGAACGGCTCATTAGAGAATCGGACGTCGCCGTCGTGGCAGATGAGCAGTGAGTTGGAGATGCAGCAGATGTCAGGTCGGGGGAATGGCGTCCCTCGAAAGTCCAGTCAGCTGCACGTTCACTTCAAGATGCACAACTATGGAAGCTGACAGATAAATTCTAAGCTGACTCTACAAGACACTCACAACAGGGATTTTGAAGAGAATGAATTTCAAAATGATGCTTCGCCGCTCGCAGGATACTAGAAGCTGCGCAGTTGCTATAATCACGCGTCTCGATGTAAACAAGAGAGTGAATGTTGACAACTGAAGTGCTGAGTAAGCTAGAGAGTGTCATGCTACCGTAAGCCGGAGGTACGCTTATACTGACGAAAATAAATCTTACGAAAATGTCTTCATACGCAGTTTAAATGCGCTGGTGTTATCGAGGAACGTTATATTTTGCTATCAGTTCGTGTGTTTAATAAGCTTGTTACAAAAGTAGCCTTTTATCAGGTTAGCCAGTCAGCTACTCTTCTGGGTGACGTCTGTTTTAATGCAGGATTTTCTATCTGTCAAATACCTGCCAAATAACATCTATGGCTTGTATCATAATATTGAGAACAGGTTTAAATAGTGTATTTTAAACAGATCAATAAAAGTCTTGTCTGCCAAAAAGATGGAACCCCAGGACAATATTGAGGAGGATGACACCGCTGCATCAGCACCATCATCATCATCATCATCACCGCCACCGCGATCTCTGCCCCGTCAGCGCGTGTCTCTGCAGAAAAGCAGCGTGTGTTCTCGCTCATACTTCATGGTGGTGATGGTTTTTTTCCACGTTTATATAATCAATGTCATTGCGCTTCTGCTCTATGTTCATTATAATAACGTCTCTAACGCGATAACGGCAAACCGGGATTTTACAAGCAGAGACAGCAGTCATAAAGTTACTGGACCGTCAGATCCCCAGACCCTTGCAGACTCGGGCTTCCCTCGAAACATGTATCTCCCTCGCATTGAAGGAATACGGGTAAAGAGTATAAGATGATTTGGGGCTCTGTGAGTATTGTCATATTCTTTGGTCTATCAAAAACTACAGTCTTTTTTCATTTTTAGGTGGGCCATGTCCAAAAAGTGTCACTGGTGCCAGGGAAAGTCCATGAAATGAAGACACTCAGTCTAAAGCCCCTTCTGTTTGGTAAGGACAAGTTGCTGTAAAGGAATAGTTCACCCAAAAAAATAAAAAAGTTGTTCATTTATGTCGTTCATAAACATATGATTTTCTTTTCATGAAACACACAAAAGGTGATATTTAGAAGATTGTCTTTTTCATACAGCAATAATAAGGGGCTGCTGAAAGGACAAGAAAGTGCCAAAAAGTTGTCCACACTTGCACAATTGGTGAGCGGTTATCCTAATATGGCTAGCGTCCACTTACCTACTTTTCAGCCAAATCAGTTACAACTATTGGATGAACATTATATCACCTAATTGATTGGAATGCTAAAGGCCTGTTCACACCAAGAACAATAACTTTGTTATGACGTCTGTCGCTTTGACTCATGCAATCAGTACCTGTATGACTGAATTCAGAAGACAGAAAGACTAACAAAACACATTATTAGTATCAGTGTAATTTACATAAAACGTTAATTTAGATCCTTTACATAGAATATGATATTGATCCACGTCCATGGCAGTGGATCAGTATCATTATGGCAGTGCAGTGTTCAACTCCCCTGTTGAAAAAACCAGCATATGCTGGTTAGGTATGTTTTGACGCTGGGATGCTGGTTTAAGCTGGTCCTTTGCTGGTTTAAGCTGGTCCTTTGCTGGCTTATGCTGGTTTAAACTGGTCCTTTTGCTGGTTTATGCGGTCCTATGCTGGTTTAAGCTGGTCCTATGCTGGTTTAAGCTGGTCCTTTGCTGGTTTAAGCTGGTCCTTTGCTGGTTTATGCTGGTCCTTTTGCTGGTTTTTGCTGGTTTATGCTGGTCCTTGGCCAGCACATGACCAGCATAAACCAGCAAAAGGACCAGCATAAACCAGCAAAGGACCAGCTTAAACCAGCAAAGGACCAGCATAAACCAGCAAAGGACCAGCATAAACCAGCAAAGGACCAGCTTAAACCAGCATCCCAGCGTCAAAACATACCTAACCAGCATATGCTGGTTTTTTCAACAGGGTCAAGATGCTAATGCTAGCTAGAACAACTAAATGCACCTTTAAAAACAATGTTGGGGAGTAAGTTATGCAACGGATTTACGTAATTTAATTACAAAATAAATGTAACTGTAATCTGTTACAGTTACTGTGAAAATGTGTAATTAAATCAGTTACATTGACCGTTTAAAAATATGCGGATCATCAGATCGATGTTTCAGGAGTTTAGGACACAGAATATGACACATGCTTATTTGATAACTCTTTTATTTCCTATTTGGATTTATGCTTTTTTAAGGATTAATTGTTTAGCATTGCATTGTTAGATGCCAGTGTTTTCCGTCATAGCTATGCAAATATTTGAAATATTTGATGTATCATATCTATTAAAAGGTTTCTTGTTATGATTTTAAATCTGTATTTAACCTCAGAATCCTCAGAATGTAAAAAGAGGTGCTAAAGTCTGATTTTGTGGTGGCTGTGCTTTAAAATGAAATTATTATAATCTTAATT
>NW_015650001.1:1738648-1770362 GCF_001515625.1 Sinocyclocheilus rhinocerous
AAATAAATGTAACTGTAATCTGTTACAGTTAATGTGAAAATGTGTAATTAAATCAGTTACTTATGAAAATGTTAACAATTACGAAGGGGATTAGGCCTATATCTGAATATTTTCACACACATACAGATACGATTGATTTCTTTCCCAAATTGCATTGACTGCTCTAAAATATGAGACACCAATGTTTCAGGAGTTTAGGACACAGAATATGACACATGCTTATTTGATAACTCTTTTATTTCCTATTTGGATTTATGCTTTTTTAAGGATTAATTGTTTAGCATTGCATTGTTAGATGCCAGTGTTTTCCGTCATAGCTATGCAAATATTTGATTCAAAAACAGTATCATATCTATTAAAAGGTTTCTTGTTATGATTTTAAATCTGTATTTAACCTCAGAATGATCTCAAAGTAAAAAGAGGTGCTAAAGTCTGATTTTGTGGTGGCTGTGCTTTAAAATGAAATTATTATAATCTTAATTCAAGTGAAGATGTATTTTGAAAGTCTGACAGTAATCAGTGTTGAGTGCTACTGTAAGGTTAACCCTGCAAACATTAGTTAGAAATTTAGAAAAGTAATCAAAAAGTAATCAAATGCAATCAGTTACATTGCTTTAATAAAGTAACTGAAATAGTTATACTACTTATTACATTTTAAATAGGGTAAATTGTAATCTTTATGCTATTACATTTCCAAAACAACCTTCCCAACACATTATAAATGCAAATATTATTCTTCTGTGCCAAAATATGTGTTCTTTGAGCTGTAAAGTTGCCTAAATATTTCTTGTAAGCAGTGGTACTTCTTTTTATGAACTTCACCTTGTGTGTTTAAAGGGGTCATATGATGCGATTTCAAGTTTTCCTTTCTCTTTGGAGTGTTACAAGCTGTTCGTGAATAGATAAGATCCCTAAAGTTACAAAGACTAAAGTCTCAAATCCAAAGAGATATTCCTTATAAAAGTTAAGACTCGTCCACGCCCTCCTAAAACGGCTCGTTCTAACACGCCCCACATGTCTACGTCACGATGTCATCACAGTATGGTAAGGGGCGTAACATTTCTGTCACACGCTTGAGGTATTCGGCCAATCACAACGCACTGGATAGCTGGCCAATCAGAGCGTTTCAGAAAGGCGGGGCATAGAGGAGAAACAATAATGTACAGTATGTGGAAAATAATGTGTTTTTTTAACCTTAAACCGCATAAACACATTTCATTACACCAAATACACCAAATAATGTTCTTTTTAGCAACATCATAGGACCCCTTTAAGGCATAATTCCTGTGAATGTATTTATGTAAACAGTCCTTCCATGTAACATGTGAACATTAAAGGGTTTACTGGCTTTACATAGTCGTGTCAGGAGTTGGATATTATAGTAGTCACACTAGACTGGTATCAACCAGTTTGAAGTTGCAGCGTAAAATCTATGCACCACTAGTGGTTTTAAACTGAACTGCCACAATAATTTAAAAGGTAAAGTTTGTCAAGACATACTTTGAATATTGGTTTGACAAAGCTTCGTCTGAAAGTTTAAAACTGTTTGAAGATTGGTTTGAAGTTTGAAACGTTATATAAGCCTTTTGTTGTGAATACTTGGGCAGCCCAAAGACAGGTTTAAAGCTTGAAGGTTACATAAGACTTTAGCTTTTGGCAGCCTGAAGAGACATTTGAATGGTGGTTACTAGGGTGTGCTGGGTGGTTGCTAGGTCAGTTATGTTGAAAGAAACCCCACTATCCCTAAGATTACACAACAACAGTATATTGGCTTTGTCAGGCTGTCACAAACTCACTTAATTGGTTTAGTCAATAGTGCGATGTTGACCAGCTCAAATAAACAACAACCATTACATTATAAACAATAGTTGTTATGGTATTTGTTCGTTTATTCAAAGTGACGGATGATTTAGAAGTATTTTTTGAGGTAACTGACAGCGTCTCCAGAGTTGTTCCACCATCAGGGGGCATTCACAGCAGGGCTGTTTTTAGACTTTCATCAAAAAAAAATGTTTTATAATGTTTGTTTTTTTTCATCTTCACCTGCTATACAGAGTCACTCCTACAATGGATTATAAGTAAATATTAACTTCACCTCTTCTTGTTTTCTGTCTCATAAAATATCCCATTACTATTTCGGATGTGAAAAACTGCTGCAAACGATTCAATGAGTGAGTGAACTGTTCTAATAAATCAAACTGAGGGATCGTTTTCACAACACCGTTTTCAGCAAAAAAAAAAAAAAAAACATGTTACGCATTTTGGCCATTAATTTACACAACAAAGGAAAGGTCATTCATTTGCACGACAACTTGCAAAAAGTGCAAGTTTTTGAAAACTATACCATCTCTTCGTAAACTACAAAAATGTGAATTTGTGAAAACAGTGATGTAATTTGCATGTATATTACATTATCAGTCTATAGGTATATGCGCAGTTGTGTATTGTTTCTTTACAAAGTGACATCGCCATCTACTGGCCTGGCATGCATAATATAGCACTTTTAGTCATTTTTGCAAATCTGGGTAAACAGGGATTGTTTGGACAATGTTGTCATCCATACGTGAGACTTTTCAAAAAGGAAAGGAAAAGCTGTTTTGAAACATACCTTTAATTGTGAACAATTTCAGACATTTTTACAAACTCATGTGAGCACTTTCGTGATTCATTCGTGAATCTAGCATTGCTAGTTCTGATTCTACAGAAACACACAAGACTTGATTGCTGAAATATTATCAGAAAAAAAATATTCTCAGGATGGCATATTGGCAGACAAGGATTTATCATGTTTCACTGGGGGACAGCAATATTTTAGGGTCTAGCTGAAGCACATCAAAATGTTGTACCTTATAGCCTTGAATATCCCCATTCTGGGCCTCCACTGGAGGAGGGTCCCATGTGACATCAAGCTGAGTAGCTGTTGAGGACTGGATAGCGGCATTCTGAGGTGGAGCGGTGGGCACTGATGAGAACAGAGAGAGAAACGATGAATCCTAGACCATTTGAACTGATTTATTAGACTTTATACTGACTGACAGCACTACTGCACGTTTTTATTAGACTGTGAAATCAACAATATTGACTTAAGAGCATCAAGGAGGAATATTTGTACCCTTACCCGCCTCTCCCACGAACACTTCCTGTGGCGAGCTGGTGGGCCCTTCCCCTACTGCGTTATACACGCTCAGTCGGATCTCATAGCGCTTGTGTTTATTCAGATCTGAACAATGGAGAAAATGTGCACACATACACACTCTATTCAATATAGCATGATAAAACCTTAAGTGGTGCAAAAATGTAATGATCCCGTTCCACTGAAGTGAGATGTTGAGAGGAAAAGTCAATGACAGTGTGGAGAGAAATGGGCACAGTCAGACAAGACCAGACGTGATAAGAGAGACAAATGAGATTGGGCTCTCGCGTGAGCAAATAAACGAGGTGTGAGAAACAGACGTTACTAGAGTTTGGCAGGAGGGAATGGATGAGTGGAAAGCAGTGTTGGGGAGTGACTAACTAAAGAATTAGCGATAGCTGCTAACTTAATGTTCTTCAGTAGCGTGACATTTGCTCAGCTGTTTTAAAAACTGTAATTTTTCCACTAACAAACTAATGTTCATCTAGACAGTTCATTTAAAAGAACCAATGTGAAAAGTTATTCACAGATTTGAGTCCCTGAGCAAATGTGAACATATTTATTTGTATGAATATGCAAAATAGTACAATAACATAAATTAATATTAAATATAATTAAATTTCATTTTTATGGTAATAAATAATAGTATTTGTAACTAATATTAAGAATAACTTTTCAAAATAATATATTATTTATTTACAGTAAATACCCTTATCACAATTTTTTTTTAATTAAATCTGAGAAAAAGGCAAGGCAAGGCAAGTTTATTTATATAGCACATTTCATACACAGTGGTAATTCAAAGTGCTTTACATAAAAGGAAGTAAAATAATCATAAAAATAATCACAACAATAAAACAAGGAATTTAAAAACTTTTAAAATTATTTAAAAAATGATTTTAAATGAATGTAAAACAGTTAAAGATGATTATACCACAGAAAGAAAATGATTATATATAAAATACAGTGCAATCAGTTCGGACAGATTCTTGACTTGATTTTTAGTTGTTTGACCCCTAGAGTCAAGGTATGCATTCACCTTGAGAACTTCATCTTTGTTTCCAAATGCAATGACTTCATTTTTTTCCTTGTTTAACTGAAGAAAGTTCTCGCACATCGAACTGTTAATTTCATCAGTGCATTGGCAGAGGGAGTCAATGGGGCTGTAGTCATTTGGAGATAAGGCTAGGTAAATCTGGATATCATCAGCATAGCTGTGATAGGCAATTTGGTTCTTTCTCATTATTTGACTTAGTGGGAGCATATACAGGCTAAACAAGAGCGGTGCAAGAATTGAGCATTGTGGGACTCTGCATGTCATGGACGTCCATCTAGACTTATGCTATCCTATACTCACATAATAACCTCTCCCTTCTAAGTAAAATAAAAACAGTAATATTGTGAAATATTATTACAGTTTAAATGAACTTTTTTAATAATATATTTTGAAATGTAATTTAATCCTCTCACTCCTGATTGGTACTCAAAAAACATTCTTATTATCCAACTTTCAGGATTCTTTGATGAATAGAGACTTCAAAAGGACAGCATTTATTTAAAATATAATGTTTTTGTAACACTATGAATGTCTTTACTGTCATTTTTTCCTGGCTATTAATTGAATGGTAGTGTGAGTATATATATACGGTATACAGTGGGTACGGAAAGTATTCAGACCCCTTTAAATTTTTCACTCTTTGTTATATTGCAGCCATTTGCTAAAATCATTTAAGTTAATTTTTTTTCCTCATTAATGTACACACAGCACCCCATATTGACAGAAAAACACAGAATTCGGCATATCGGAAATAGCATGAAAAGGGCCGATACCGATGTTTTATAAATTAACTGCATGGAGACAACGAATTGTATGTCTGTTGCATAATCCAAAATTTTTCTCTGGGCAAAATAATTAAATACTTGCCAAAACAAAATAAAATCTGTACAAAATATAGTTTGTCGGACGGCATAGTACGGCCATATGCAAACGTGTCGCTGACGCATCCAACGAGTGAAATGCCGACTCTCAGCTGTAAATTCATCATAGGTAAGTCGCAATGGCAATGCACCGGTGTTAGAGTTCATCTGAGAATATGTCACGAACCGCCAAGCATTAGGCCTACATTTAAGTAAAAATGAATGGCAGGTAATATGAAGCTTTTTGTTTGAAACCAGTGTAGAACACGGATTCACACAAGGTCACATCACACACCTGCAGCGTTTCTGTAAATGGAGAAAACAGAATAAAGCTATATATATAATGGAATATATAGGCCTATACACAAAAAATATTTCACTTAAATCATTAACAGGTTAACAAAACAAAAGAAAAAAAATTGTGTTAGGGTTGGGGTTAGGGCTGTGCTGATATAGCCTATATGTGAAGGATGATGTTTTACGTCGATAATGCGAGTGAAGAACAAAGCCTATAGTTTACATAATAAATAATAGGTTAGCATCCAGATACTTCGCGAATATGGAAACATTTGGATTCGTGCAGAATGAGTGAGGTAGGCTTCAGTTTCGTTTTTAAATTAATTCGTTTTGCCTTGACGCTTATATTTAGCCTAAATACAACTTTAGAGGATTTGTTGTGGAGAGAAGGGAACTAAAATAGCCTAATTGTGTTTGTAATTTTGCTTTTATTTACCATTATTTTAGCCTACATTATTTCTGAATGTAATAATAAAATGAAACGTACAGCCTACTAATTTAGGCAGTTTTTTTCCTCTCAAAACGCTTATAGGAGTAGCGGTTTTTTTTTTTTATCCATGATGAAACATTTTTAAATATCTTGAAAAAACTATTTAATATTTTTATTGCATTGACAGTTTTTTTCTTTTGTTTAATACATTTGGTCTTTGGTAAATCTAGAAAAGATGATGCTGTATTGGCTATGACTAAGAGAGATCATTCAAGACTCTCTTCATGATTGTTTTTTTCTTTTTGAGTAAATTAAACCTTGTACTTTATTATTGCTACTATTATTGGCAAAAAAAAAGTTTAAAAGGAACGCAGGAACAGAAACGTTCAAATACCGATTCTGCTCGGAGTGAACCAATCTTTTTTTTTCTCGTTTTTAAGCCCTACTTTATGCAATTGACCAATATTGATATCGGTCAAAAAAATCCTATCTGTGCATCCATAATATATATATATATATATAAGAATATAACTTCTTTGCAGTTTTATTTTAGCTAAATGTTCAGTATTCTAGTTTGACTGTAGTTGAACTACTTAAATTATGAACAGCTTAAAGTAGCTTTCCCAACACTGGTATAAACGATGACGATAGAAACACTGATGAAAGAGCGAAAGCGAATCTCAGGACTTACTGTCCAGCTCGTATTGGGTAAGTGAGGATTCGGTCAGGTTCCTCATGCTGTAGGGGGCTGAAGACGGTAGGGCAGAGGGGAGAGGAGGCAGAGGATGGCAGCGAGGAAGACCAAAGGTAAAGAGGGAGAAGTATAAAGAGAATGTAAGAGAGAGAAACAAGAGCTGTATTAGCACATTAGCTCATGCTAGCAGAAAGGCTGGCAGCTCTATAGACTTTGAGAGAGAAACTAACTGCTGAGGAGACAATTAACACAGCCCTCATACACTGTAAAGCTCTCATTACATGCATGGTAATGAGATGAGCCACTATAGAATCTGCCGTTACAGGGAAACACGAAACAGATGAGTTAGCATTTTTTGCTGAATTAGCTTATCTCTTCATGTTTTTATACATGTAGTACAGTAGAAATTTGGTTTCCAGGGTTAAGGGTTGTTGGCATTAGCCATCAGACTAATAAATTAATTAATAAAACTGAACAAAAGACTCATTTATTTAACAGACATTAACAAAAAGTACCATAGTAGTATCATGTGTTTCTTTTTTTGGCTTGGTACCATGGTACTGCTATTTTTTAAGTACATGGTAGTAATACATGAATATGATTGTCATTATAACATGTCAAGTTGTCATATCATACCATGACTGTACCATGGGACAAAATGCCTATAGATACCGCTATAAATGTTGTAAGGGACTAGATAGACAAGTAGATACTAATTTTTGTTCTTTATTTGAGTAAGTTGAATGAAGACTCACCTGTGAGCTCGGCCCAGTTGGCAGACGGGCTATTAACTGTGCGCACCGTGAAGCTGCGTAGGCGGTCATATCGCAGTTCTCTGTAGCGTACTCGAAAACCAAGCAAAATACCATTGATCTCCTCCTCAGGGGGCGGCTGGATGGGGTTGAACAGATTATGTCATTATCTCTCATTTGTAAACACAACGCTCAACAACAGATAAACACCCGTGTTCCCTCTCAGAACAGCGTAATGAATCGGGCCTCACCTTCCAGCGGACCAACACAGATGTGGTGGTGTGTGGTGTCACAGAGAGGATTGTGGGAGCTTTGTCGGGTGCTAATGGAACACAAACAGACAGTTTGTTCAGTTAATGACTGTGGAGCTGCAAAGACCCTGATAAGAGTGGAATAACCAAGAGTGGAAACCAGTTAATAGTTTTGTAACTGTTAGCAGGGTTCTGGTTAAACGCCAAAGATCAAGCATGAGGTAACCCTGCAGTTTTTCCCCTTCACTGACTGTGTCCTATTTTGGCCACATTATGATTCATCTCAGGCCTCAGGAACTTGTTCCCCGACAGCATTAAAGCGTTTCGCAGTTGCCCCTACCGTCCTGTAGAGTGGTGATTGCCTCGCTCTCCTCGCTGTACTCGCTGTCCCCAATATCATTAGTGGCTTTCACTCTGAACTGGTAGGAAGTGAAAGGCTTGAGCCTGCGAATATGTGATGGTAAAAACGTGTTACCGACTGTGCTGCCAGCTGTTAATCAAACTGTGAATGACAGACTGTTTGACTGATGATTGAAAATAACTTCTTTTTTTCTTTTTTTTTTAAATCTTGCATGAAACATCTTTTAATGGACTAAGCAATGGAGAGCAAATGGAGAAAAAGACCCCCGGGAATTTCACATCTCCTCTAAAGTTTCAAACGAGATCTCAACATTCTCACAAACTCGAAAGTCGCTATGAACTCAAACGCGTCTCATCAGTTATCCGAATTATATGATCCACATTCATTTTATAGCAATATTCTCTTACTGTGTGCCAGCAATTGTCTCATTTATATCTATTTTTATTTCTCCTAAGCAATTTTAGGAGATACAAAGTCAGCTGAATCATAACTGCAAATTCCATTAAGACTCCTGGGCAATAAAAGTACAACATTTGAGAAATAAAGTGTTCTTGTGGGCAGCCATCATAATTAATTCAAAGGTCAGCAGTGTTGCGAAAGCATTGGAGAAGGTTTTTACAAAGTACAAGAGAGGGAGGAAAGAAAACACAGCAGATTTCTCACCTGACTCTCTGGTTCTCCCGTTAACTGGTTGGCTCCACGGTCCTGGCCCGATGCCATTGAACGCCTGCACTTTGACTTCGTATTCTGTCCACTCTTCCAGGTCCTCAATGGTAAACTCCCTCTCCTGCCTGTCAGGAATGATGTGGGACAGGACCCCAGCCTTGGAGCCTAGTCGAGAGTACTGCACCCTGTAGCCCACCAGCTCTGGATTGCCATTGTATTCCCACTCTGGCAGCGGCTAGAATACAGACACACTTCAACTTAGAATACAAATTTTAGCGTCTTAGAAGATTTATCACTAGATGACCAGCTCCTTTCCCTGTTAGGAATATAACATCACAAATGAAACATCTCCAATACCCAAACGATTTCTCCCACAACAAAGAGATGCAAATGAAGACTTTTTCTTAATTTCACGCATGTCTCTTAAGAGTTTCAGAAAAGACAATGGGTCTCATTCACTAATAACTGTGGATTATTCGTATTTACACATACAGATGATCTTTCTTGAAACATTTCTGCCTAATTCACAACGTGCGTATGCACATGAATTTGTTTTTAACCTCGTTCTAATGTTAATGAATTTCAAAATGAGTAATTATGCACCCAAGGTTAGATATTTGCATAAAACACGCCCAAACCATCTCCTATCTGCACAACCTTTTCTTTACGGCCTTTCATGACTATCAGCAAACATGATTCTTTCTGAAGACACATTCCTATCAAAGAACATGTACAGCAGGATTGCAATGGCAAGTGTACCATCCTCAAAACCAGTTCAAAAACAATAAACACCTTTTATGCAGACCCAGATTTAGAATCTAGCAAGCTGTACAAATGAATTTTTTGCATATGTGTGGTGTTAGAATCAATTTTTATACAAAAGTTATTGAAGAATCAGGATTTGTTTATTGGTGGTTTGTTTGTCACGATTTTATTTGCATGCAGATTTCACAAAAAATTGTTAGCTTGACCCAAATTAATAAAACAGTCTCACTTGTGCCAACTAATTTCAGCTAAGGAATCACGAATAACAAGGAACAGGAAAAATCTGAAACATCAATATAATTTGCTACTTAAATAAAACATGAGACTGGGACGTCCATTGAGTCTCCCGAGCTATGAATGAGCAAACACTGAGCAATAAAACTTTCCTCTGGGTGGAAATGCAATCTCAGGACTACTTAACAAAATAAAGCAAACACAATCAATTCCACATTCTTTTCCCTCTTACACATTCCAGGACACATACGTACCACCCATCTGAGCCACAGGCTGGTCTCGCTGGCCGTGCGGAGAGTGATGTTTGCGGGGGCGATGTCAGGAGGAGCCTGTAGGGTCTGGATCTTCCTAGATGGCTGGCTGGGTGGGCTTGTGCCTACTATATTCACCTGCCTCATTCGAAATCTATAATCAGATGGTAAATTAGGATGCAGCCTACAGACAATGTATGTTAGTACATCCCAGAATTCAATGGGTGGACCTGTAGTACGTGTAGGGGTTGAGGCCCTGGACCTCAAGGGATCTTGCATCAGGCTCACTGGCCAGCTGATGGACCATGACCCACTCCTCGTTTTCTCCGATAACACCGATCTGCAACAAAGGAGAGAGAGAAATCAGTAATGGCTAATAAAAAGGTGACCACTTGAGGTGAATGTTCAATGTAAATTAGTTCTGTACTACCTGAGCCTCTACCAGCCAGCATGAGATGGATGTTTTGCCGTCATAGCCTGGTTTGAACTGCAGGGTTACTGAACGCGGGCTGATGTTAGAGATGGCAATGTTGGTAGGAGGTCCAGGCATCTCTATGGGAACAGGAGAGGTAAAGCATGCAAGATGAATGGTTGAAATGGCTCAGTGGGAAAAATAAAAGACTTAGGAACAATATTATAGCCATTCACTCACAATACCTCCTGCTGAATTAAAAAAAAAATGAAGTCACACTATATTGAACAATATACAGAAGACTTTTACTTTCCACCTCACGCTTATCTACCTTGCGTTCTTTGAAAAAAAAAAAATGCCTTCAATATCAAAGAGAGACGCACGTTGTCCTTATTTGCATGACACACATTTCTGTCTGCCATCAGTTAATTTTTGCATGCAGAAGCAGAAGCTTGCAAATTAGCATCACAGGGAACAAAAAGTGAGACAAGATAGGTTTGATTTAAAAAAAAACAGTGTGATCCATCCAGCATACCGATGGTTCATTACAAGCATCTACAGAGGACAATGCCAAAGCATCTTTCCACAGTGTCTCGTCTCACTGTGTTTAGTGTCTGCTTCTGTCTAAGTGATGGCTGAAGATTATGAATATTAATGCACAAAGCCATCATATTCAGTGTGCCTTCATTAACTTCAAAATTAAGAGTAAGGTTAATAAGGCCACACAGTAGAAACATCCTAAGGGATTTGCAACCCAGTTGTCTTTTCAGCTCTTACACTGACATCAGGGTTTAACGGCAATAATTTTTTCCTTCCTGTTCCTTCGTCTATATAAATATATATCAAATTAAATCTTATGAACACAAATTAACAAATGAATGGGATAGTTCACCCAAAAATTCTGTTATTAATTACTCACCCTCATGTCGTTCCAAACCTGTAAGACCTTCGTTCATCTTCGGAACACAAATTAAGATATTTTTGATGAAATCCGAGAGCTCTCTGACCCTCCATAGACACCAATGCAACTGACACGTTCAAGACCCAGAAAGGTAGTAAGGACATCGTTAAAATAGTACATGTGACATCAGTGGTTCATCCGTAATGTTATGAAGCTACAAGAATATTTTTTGTGTGCAAACAAAAACAAAAATTATGACTTTATTCAACAATTTCTTGTCTTCCGTGTCAGTCTTCGAAGCACGTTCATAAGAGTACCACAAAACGTTGCTGTCTATGGAGAAAGCTCTCGGATTTCATCAAAAATATCTTAATTTGTGTTCTGAAGATGAATGAAGGTCTTATGGGTTTGAAACAACATGAGGGTGAGTAATTAATGACAGAATTTTCATTTTTGAGTAAACTATCCATTTAAAAGATTATACACATTCTTACTGTTTGTGGGTGGTAAGATTTTTTGAAAGAAGTCTCTTACACTTAGAAAGGCTTTTACGGTTTTATTTGATTGAAACAGTAAAAAAAACAAACTGTAATATTATGAAATATTACAATTTAAATAAAAATCAGTTTTCTATTGTACTATATTTTAAAATGTAATTTATTCCTGTGATGCAAAGCTGAATTTTCAGCAGTCATTACTCCGGTCTTCAGTGTCACATGATCCTTCAGAAATCAGTCTAATATACTGATTTGATGCTCAAGAAACATTTAGCATTATTATCAATGTTGGAAACAGCTTAATATTTTTTTGTGGAAACAGTGATACATTTTTTTCAATATGCTTTGACAAATAGTTCAATAAAAAGTAAATTTATTTGAAAAACTTACTAACCCTAAACCTTTGAACAGTTGTGCAATTTAGCATTGATTTATCATTATTTATACATTTATTTTTAAATCATTACATACATTTTTTTGAAAATTATTATTATTTTACAAAAATATTTGCAATAGTAATTAATTACACAAATTATACAGTCAATATATAATAATTTTTATATTTATTTTCATATTATTATAGTCATAACATTATTTTATTATCATTATTATATTATACAGACAACTTGAAGACACTTTGCTGAGAATGATGACATACATGACGGCATCACTGCAATCCTGGAGTAAGAGAAAACATGAGAAGAAACTCACCTGGTGGCACACCAGAGGAAATGGTGGAGGACGACAGCTGACCTTGACCTTTGGAAGTCATACCGGCCACCTGAATGGTGTAGGTAGTGAGCGCGGTCAGACCGGTGACCCGGTACTCCTGTGTCAAGTTGGGCAGGTAATGCGTGACGCGAGTGTTTGTTCTGTTGAATTCCTCCCAGGAAATGCGATACCCTGCAGGCACAAAACAGAAAGCGGTTCGGCAGACAGCCAGAAGATCAGGAGAAATCGCTAAAGGGGGTGGTTCAGATACCTGTGAGGATGCCGTTCTTCTCCGGCGGGTCTTTCCAGCTGACTTTGAGAGATGTGTCCAGGATTTCTGTGAAGCTCAGGTGACCTACAGGTCCAGGAGCTGAGTATACAGACACCCACATGGAGTCTTTTTAAAGGCCTTAACAGAACATCGTCATGGGTCGAGATGGATAGAGTACGTAGAAAAGAACACTCACTGTCTTCGTGGGTGCGTGTGCGCAGCGGAGTGCTACGAGGGCCATCTCCCGGCGTAGTGAAGCACAACACGCAGGTGAAGTACTCCGTAAACTTCTTCAGTCCGGCGATGTAACCTACATGAACACTGTCTTGAAAATTGGGTCTCACAGTAACCAAGGTAACATCTTCCTCGTGGCCTGGTTCCCATGCCAACAGCTGAAGTAAAAAAACGGACAGATGTGACCACTATCGCTTAGCACTTAGCCAATGTGAATCCTGCTGCTGTCTCAGCATGACATATATTGGAAGTAATGACAGCATTATTATAAAAGGGGCACTGCACTCTTGTGCTCGACCACTAGAGGGCAGTGGATGGACGCTCACCTTGTATCCCTGGTTGATTCCGTTGATGAACTGTGGGCTTGGAGCACTCCATGTGAAACGGCTCAAATGTTGTTCAAAAATATGTTTTGCTAACATTCCCATTAACTTAATATTAATATTGAAAATAATATTTTGTATTGTTCTCTGAACTTTTAGAACATCCAGTTTTTGAAATGTCTTTTTCTTGGTTTTGCGAATGGTAAGGGAACATTCTGTTTTATCATTTTGGGAATGTTACTTGTTTTGAATGTTCTCTAAACATTCTAAAACACGTAGTAACATTTAAAAAATGTTAGTCTAACATCTAACTGTTTTTAGGAAAAACATTTACTGATCGATGTATAAATAATGTTTTTGTGCTAACATTTTTTAGGACGTTATTAAAGACCACATAACTTTCAATGAACGTTCTATTAACGTTACAGAGAGAATTTTGAGAGAACCTTACCATAATGTTCTGAGAACAATCCCTATAGGGTTAGTACATGTGTGACATTGACTATGTATGTTCTGATTGTATCTATGTGTCGTTGTAATGCGTGGAGTTGAAGTTGAATAAAGATTAAGAACTTTGATGCTCCATCTCGGAAGCCTGCATTTCTAGCAGAGGCCCTCGAGATACGTGCCTCCTCTCGGCGTGGAGATGATCAAAGACACCACAGCCAAAATTGGCTAATACCAGAGAGCAAAAAAATCCAGCAAGACTCTTCTTAAATCTATTTAACTTGACATCTTCATATCTTCTGCGTGAGAGGCGCAGTTCTGTGGCTGAGATAAAGCGCAGTGTTTTAGGATCAAAGAAATAGGCGCGGATCCTTGAGAGGCGCAGTGCTGTTATGCCACCCCCACCTCTGCGGATTCCCTGTCTGAACGCGCTGAGAAGAATGTCTTCTGATCTGCGCGCATGCAAGTTGCAAAACGAGTGGAAGTTGTTAGCTGAGAGAATAGATCTGGTGCGAGATGAGCTCAGAGTCTGTGGGAATAAACGGATGGCACTGTTTTGCATCAATGCATAAGTTTGGGGTGCATTTGTCAGATTCAAGGAGGTTCATAATACCTGTTAGCATTCCCATTCATCACAATGGCAGCTGCTCGCTCAGAAAGTATGTGATTTTTAAATCTGCCATCGTTGCTCTAGGGTGATCGGTTTAAATCAATGCAATAACTCACCCATGATAGATAAAAGATGCTCATTTGTCGCCAACTTCTGGTGTAAGTATTTAATTAATTTGTTCAGATTTGTTCACTGAAGATTATTGTTGAACTGATTCAAACGACTTAACTTCTGGAGGTTTGTGTGACACTGAAGACTGGAGTACTGTTCAGCTTTGCTATCACAAGAATAACTCTTACTTGAAATAGTAATACTATTTTACAATAGTACCGTTTTTACTGTATTTTTGATAAAATAAATGCAATCTTGGGCCACATCCACATGAAGCCAGAGCTTTCACTATCCAATCTTTTTTTTCACTCGTCTCAAGAAATATCTGCGTACACACGAAACCGACTCAAAACGATGTAGTATACATGCCAGGCCAGTATGTGGCGCTGTAATTCTGCCACAGAGATACACTACTTGGAGCATGCGCATAAACCTTGCACACTGTATACAAACCCAACACAACAACAAGAAGACGATCATGGAACAATACATTTATTAATCTGTGTTAATGTTAGTTAATAAAAAGACAATCATTCAGTGTTTGTTCATGTTGTTATTGCTGTTACGTGACGTAGCGGTGTCTGACTAGGGGCGAGACGTAGGGTGATGATATCAGTTTCACAAAATATACTTTATCCTATAATTGGCTGTACACTCGAAAACGCAAGGGTGTCGTTTTCAGATTTCTCCACTCTAGGACCCGGTTTAAAAAAATATCGGTTTCCCACTCCGTCTGGACGAAACGCCGATACGATACAAAATCTTTACGTATAGGCTACAGCTAAACGCGTCTCCGTGTGGACGGAGCATAAGAGACTGTTTGCAGGGTGAGTAGTTGCTTGCTAAGCAGTTAAACCTTGAACCTGGTTTTACACATGATAATTAACATGATAAATTAGATGTCGAATGATGAAACCTCCACGTACAGTTCACTTCCACACCTCTTTGACCACTATTAAGTGTGTTGGAGAACAATGTGGCATTCTCATAAAAACGTGCTGCTCATTTTCGCCCTCAGGGATGTTAGCTCTTGACGGGGCATTGCATCAGCAACACGGTTTTTCCCCTAATATTTTCCCGGTCTGTTTCTTTTAAGTCCGTCGAGGACTTTGGTATCCTGGGCGGCAGATTATTGATTTGCCACAGCTGTGCATGCGCAGGATGTTGCAGACGGGCAAAGAATGTTTACTTTCCACATGCTTTCAGATCTCATCCTCGATCATTGATTCGAGCTTGACTTTTCCATTTTCAATCAGCCTCCCTCCCACTGTAAAGGCAGCAAACACGCCACACTCTCCAGCTGATCCGAAGAAACTCCAAATGTGACTGTTCTATCAGATTACAAGAATCAAATATCTGCTTCCTTCATAGCAGGATCCCTTAAGACACAAGCAGATATGAATATTAATGCGCAAACACATCATATTCATGCAGAAATGTTGTTTGGCGTTTTCACGGTTTTTGGGGCATCTTTGAGTCAGGATGTCTCAGACGTCACAGGCGTTCCCGTGATATCTGAGCACGTTTTAAGGCGCGAGTCACTTGGTGCTCTTTGTAATGCTGTAGAAGACAGAGCGGAAAGCAGTTGTACAAAAGCTGCTAAAAATCTCTGCACGGTTTCACTCCTCACAGCACTGCGGGCTGCAGGCTCCGATTCAGCTGAATAATGCACTACCTCCCTCCTCACGGGGGCTGTAGGTCTGCGAGAAGAAAGTCTTCCCACTTTTGCCAGGCTTTTGTGGCCATTCTTCCACGCCTAAGTGCGATTCTCACAGACATGTCTGCGCTAGTCCTCAGGACACCCCAGGAAACCCTGTTCACTGACCCTTTGATGGAAAGCGACGACTGAAATCACTAGCTCCAATCTGATTGGCTGGGATTATTCACTTCTGGAAGTAAAAGCGCAACAGCTTTCCTAGCAGTCTGTCTGTGCAATGAGAAAAACCACTAGATTCGTCCAAGTTTACCAGGTTGGTGGAATCAAATTTATTTTTGATTCTGATCAGAAAAGTATAACAACATTTTCATTATTTTCCATATAACTAGAGAAGAAGACTGCGTGGCACTATTTAACTATTTAATCCATTTTCTGCACCTTTCGTACAGACTACTATGGAAGCCCGTTTCCGCCACTGAATAAAAAAAGGTAATTGCGACTTTTCATTTCACAATTCTAACTTTTTTTTCTCCAAATTGCATGATACAGACTCGCAAATCTTACTATTTTTTTTCTCATAATTGTGTGATATATAACCTCGAAATTGCAAGTTATAAAGTTAGAATTGCGAGATATAAACTCTATATTGTATATTCTATACTCTATATTAATATGAAGATATTGTACTTCATAACTTGCAATTATGAGTTTATTATAAATTCTGAGAAAAAAAAGTCTGAATTGCGAGATAAAAAGACGCAATTAGTTTTATTTTATTCAGTGGCGGAAATGGGCTTCCATAGACTACAGCCCAAAGAATAGAGTTTAGAATAAAATAAACGTTAACTGAAATAAAACAAAATATATAAAAAACGTAAACTTATTTTTTTCAGCTAGGCGACATTTCTCATTTTCATTTAGCTTAACTTGTTGTAAAATAACTAAAACTAGCAAAGTAATAAAAATAGACTTTTTTTTTTTTAAATAATACAAATGACAAAAACACAAAATTCTTTAAATATTGAATTAAAAAATCTTTAACTAAAATTTAAATAAAAAATGGAAAATATAAACATATAAACCAATTCAAAAAAAATGTCTAAAAACAATAATAGCATCTCACTTAGTATGTCCACAAGGAGGTGGCACTTTTGCCATACATTTGTCGGAACAATAACAAAAACAACAACAACAACAAAAGACGCACTCAAGTGCTTATGTGAATGGGTTAATAGATACTCAAATAATTAAATACAGTTTAAAAGAGTACTTCTACTCTATGTTCATGCACGCTATCAATTTGAGTTTAAACTTTAAAAGCGTAAGAGTTCGTCTGTGCTCAGACACACATTATATGCATTTTACATAGATATTGTACTTCATAACTTGCAATTGTGAGTTTATTATAAATTCTGAGAAAAAAAAGTCTGAATTGCGAGATAAAAAGACGCAATTACTTTTATTTTATTCAGTGGCGGAAATGGGCTTCCATAGACTACAGCCCAAAGAATAGAGTTTAGAATAAAATAAACGTTAACTGAAATAAAACAAAATATATAAAAAACGTAAACTTATTTTTTTCAGCTAGGCGACATTTCTCATTTTCATTTAGCTTAACTTGTTGTAAAATAACTAAAACTAGCAAAGTAATAAAAATAGACTTTTTTTTTTTTAAATAATACAAATGACAAAAACACAAAATTCTTTAAATATTGAATTAAAAAATCTTTAACTAAAATTTAAATAAAAAATGGAAAATATAAACATATAAACCAATTAAAAAAAAATGTCTAAAAACAATAATAGCATCTCACTTAGTATGTCCACAAGGAGGTGGCACTTTTGCCATACATTTGTCGGAACAATAACAAAAACAACAACAAAAGACGCACTCAAGTGCTTATGTGAATGGGTTAATAGATACTCAAATAATTAAATACAGTTTAAAAGAGTACTTCTACTCTATGTTCATGCACGCTATCAATTTGAGTTTAAACTTTAAAAGCGTAAGAGTTCGTCTGTGCTCAGACACACATTATATGCATTTTACATATATATAAATTTTTCCTCATCAGCATATTATGGTATACTATAATACTATAAATTTGCCCCTAAATGGCATGTAACAAACTGAACTGTGATTGGTAGCTTTCCATGTCAGACAGTCTATTTTTGTCAAAGCAGGCAGTACTTGACCTGAATAAACTTTGATGAAGACCAGACTTCATGCTATAGTGAAAGAAACTGGCTATGTAAACACGTTCTTCCTCAAATTTTTTTAGGCTTTAAGAAACCGATCATTTTGTTAACACTGAATCTCACAGTTTGACGTCCTAAGCTTCAGGCTTAGCTGTGAGGATAGAAAAGGTGATCCAATGTTTCTCGCTTTTTGAGTCCCACACTCACCGCACCGTCTCCCTGCTGAACTGGCCCTTCCCCACGTCGTTGACGGCACACAGGCGGAACTGGTAAGAACGTGCCGGGATGAGGCCCCCCACAATCACGCTGGAGGCTTCTGGATCAATGTTGGCCAAGAGCACAGTCCAAGGTGCGTCTGTCACAAGCAGAGACATCGAGAATGGACTCCAGAGCTGAATGACGAGTGAAGAGTGACAGAAAAATACAGCAGGCCAGAAAACTCACTGTTCTCTGACACCTCCAGGATGTAACGGATGAGCGGGCTGTTCCCGTCAAAGGCCTGGGCCCAGGTCAGGTTGATGGTTCGTCTCTCTGAGCTGCTGAGGGTGGCGATGAGGTTCTCTGGAGCATGAGGCAACTGCCTACAGAGACAGAAAGAGCAAGAGGAAAATAATAAAAATCGATAATAATTCAAACATTTTACAACACTTAACACTGCATTTCAATTCAGTTTTAAATATACACTACCATTCAAAATTCGTTAAGATTCTTGTCTTTAAAAGCTCACCAAGGCTGCATTTACTTGATAAAAAAAAATACAGTAAAAACAGCAAAATTATGAAATACTATTCTGTTTTCTATTGTAATGTATTTAAAAATGTAATTGATTCCTGTGATGCAAAGCTGAATTTTCAGCATCATTACTCCAGTCTTCAGTGTAACATGATCCTTCAGAAATCATTCTAATATACTGATTTGCTGCTCAAGAAACATTGCTTATTATAATCAATGTTGAAAACAGCTGTGCTGTTGGATAGAAAGTTCAAAAGAACATCACTTTTATAAGAAGAAATGTTTGTAACATTATAAATGTCATTACTGTCACCTTTGACAAATTAAACGCATCTTTGCTGAATAAAAGTATTAATTTCTTATATATATATATATATATATAAAAAAAAAACATTCTGTATACATACATACATTTATACAATACATTTACATATATTTAACAAAATAAACTTTTTCTGTTTTTTATTTTTATGCTATTTTGCTATTTTGCTAAGCTGCAGACAATTTGACAATACAAATGTAAAATTGTTTGTCATGTCAATAAAGCAGACCAAATGATGTTGAGAGAGAGATACACAGAGTTTTGATAATAAATATTGACTCTCTTGTTTATATAAATGTTGCCTCAACTGCTTTGCCAATTCACCGTTATTTATGACGCAGATAAAATACAATGCACTTCTCTACTTGAAACAATGAAACATTGATAAAAAGAGAGAGAGAGGGAGAAAAGGGAAAGCAATGTTTGGATGTTTGTTTACTATTCATTGTGCATTCTCAACAACCTATTGTTTCAGTTCTTTAAATCCCAGTAGAAAAACAAAGCTCACAGATACAATCCAAAACAATGTCCAAGAGGAAGTGAAAACCAGTGGCCGAATGTAAATGTATAAGGCGAAGGACACAGTGGATAATTGGCTGGGCAAAAGCATTTTTGACATATACCTGACTCTCAGGTGAGCATTGCGAGAATCATTGCCTCCCACAGATGTGACTTTACAGGTGTAGGTCCCAATGTCTCCTGACCAGGTCTGAGATAAATGCAGGGTGCCGTTGGAGTCGAGTCGCAAGCGAGGGCTCGATTTCACGTCAATAGCCGCTCCTCCTTTCTCCCAGATGTGCCTGTGAATAACAGAGGCCTAATTACTTATTCTTGTTCACAGCAACAATACATGGCAAAGCTGTTTACTTAATGAATAAACAAACACACACACATACACACAACAGAAAATTGGTTTGCACACATATATGCACTCATACATACACATCAACACTTCTTAATTGCAGCCACATCGTTTCCCCATTTAATCTCATCTGTCTTGCATTTAATTAAAGTCTCCGTCTAAGTTATTGCTTTGTTTACATATTCATCCATTTTCCCTGATCAAATGAATAACAGCAGCCCAGCAGGTGACAGTTAAATCAAGTCTTATGAGACTGAATGTAATAAACACACAGGACAGGGATGGAAGGAACAAGCAAGCATCGATCAAAGATTGAACGTGAGATAAGGCAGGGTGGGACAGAAAGAGAGAGAGAGAAAGAGAAAGACAGTGGACATTTAGACAGAGCTGACAACAAAGATATGTTAAGGAGAGTGGAGGTTGTACCTGACTGTAACGCTGGGGTCATGGGTCACCCCGCAGGTCATGGCTGCTTTTGTGCCCTTGATCACGCTCTGGTCCTGAGGTGGATTAGTGATCCGCGTTCGAGCTGCACACACAAATCACAGTGTAGTACTGTAATCGATGGCATTGATTTTCCCTTTCAATTTCTATTAGACATGTAACAGCCTTACCTTGTGAAAAAGAAGCACACGGTTTTAAAAAGAGTACTTATTATGGAAATAATATATTTTAAAAGAACATATGTAAGTGTGAACTCTAATGCTTTTTTGCCCATTAGTTGCAATTAAATGAAAATGTACTATGGTTACATTTATATTAAATGCAATTAGCTGAGCTTTATAGTGCCTAAGTAAGCCATAAGTACATCTTCACATAAAATTTCATAATTACTTCTATTGTCTTGGACATATGGTTGAAGTGTATTGCCGAATATACTGACAAGCATTTATAAACCCTAGGATTATTAAAAAAACAAAAAAACAAACTTTAATGTCATTTCTACTGAAACTTGTGTGTTGTGTTTTTAAATATATTTGTAATTACACTTTTGTAATAATGAAGCTGAAATTTAGTACATTCAAAATATATTAACTTTAAATGTAATATTGAATAACACACTAAAGTTAAATTTACAGTAAAATCATTTACATGTGCTTTAGTATGTTAGTATTTAACACAGCAAAATAAATGAAGATTATTAAAATAAAATGTTTTAACTTTAAAGTATTTTTTTTTCATTTGACATTAATACACAGTCATACTTTTTAAAAGAAACATAGTCAAGAAAGTGTCTCTCTTTAAGTAAGTGATCTTTTTTTCAATAATATTATATTATCTTCAAGAACTTTTGTTTTAAAAATATATTTTTAAGAACTGAAGAATGCTAAAAGTGCACATTGAATATAATTAACTACACTCCTTTTCCACAAGAGTTAGACAATTCTGTCCTAATAGTCTCTTGAAAAATACATTAAAATTGTGTTCATACATAAACTTACTTTAATACAGCTCTTCTATGAGGAGCATGTTTTTAATTTCTTAATTAAAATTTATTTTTATATTATTTGGGGGCTTAAAATCAAAAGTGTATGTTCTGTTTAAATGAAGAAACAAGCCATGGTAAAGGCCACAGTTAAATATGTGAAAAGAAAAGACGAAAAACAAAACAAAACAAAACATCTATATTGCTTTTATATATTTGAAAACAAAAATGTCTGCCAAATGAAAGTCATGCAGTGCGATCATCAAAGTTATGAGATGGAACAAAACTAAACAATACAAAACAAAACAAATCAAAAGCAAAAGCAAAAGCAAAGCAGAGCAGAGCAAAGCAAAACAAAACAAAAAGCAAAGCTAGGCAAAGCAAAGGCAAAGCAAATCAAAGCAAAACAAAACATCTATAATATTGCTTATAAATATTTGAAAACAAAAATGTCTGCCAAATGAAAGTCATGCAGTGCGATCATCAAAGTTATAAGATGGAACAAAACTAAACAAAACAAAAGCAAAAGCAAAGCAGAGCAGAGCAAAGCAAAGCAAAGCAAAGCAAAACAAAACAAAAAACAAAAAGCAAAGCTAGGCAAAGCAAAGGCAAAGCAAAGGCAAAGCAAATCAAAGCAAAACAAAGCATCTATAATATTGCTTATAAATATTTGAAAACAAAAATGTCTGCTAAATGAAAGTCATGCAGTGCGCTCAAAGTTATGTTGTGGAACAAAATAAAACAAAAGCAAAGCAAAGCAAAACAAAACAAAACAAAAAACTAAGCAAAACAAAAGCAAAGCAAAACAAAACAAAAATAAATAAAAGTCAAACCAAAACATACTGTAATACATGACATTGTAGACCCTCATGTGTGTCAAAGCCAATCAATATCAGATAACAAATTTAACAAATGTTTCATGATATTTTTTGTTGTGACTCCCCTTTTTTATGATTAGGATGTGTATTGTCATGTGTATTCAAGATGTTTGGAAAATATGTTATTACGTTTTACTTCACGGGTAACATATTTTTAGTCATTAAAGTTAAATATTGTTTTAATATGGTTTTATATATAAAAAAAAAGAAATGTTCTTTCCTTTTCTTCTTATTGTGGACACTCTTATGCTATATATCACTGACCTAATAAAAGATCTGCTAGCAGGTACTAAATGGGCCATGTTATCCAGACAGATCTTGACTGTGACTTGACTGGACAGTGTAGACGTAAGAAAGCGAACAGTAGGTCACTTCTCAGACGGACCTTATTGAATGGGTGGACAGAAGCTGCAGTAGAAATCACGCTATTTGACCACGCTATATGGGACTAGCCATGCACTCACCCCACACCACCAGATCGGCCGAGGCTTCATCAATGCCGCGGGAGTTACTGGCCATGCAGGTGTAGGATCCAGCGTCAGACAGGTGAGAGGGGCTGATCAGAAGACTGCCAGACTCCAGCAAAGTGAAACGCGGCAACTGCACGGAGCCGCTTGCCAAAACCCGATCAGCTGTGCAAAGATGGAGGGATGGCAAAACACAAGGGAGAGAGAGAGAAATGAAAATGAAGATCAAACAGACAAGACGGTCCCCAGCTCATCAGAAGACCGTTGATTGGACACTTGATTTAGCTGATATCCTAAGCTTGCAAAGATACATTAATGTTCGTAAGTCCATGAGACACTGATGAATATCTTCCTTTGAGAGAGATTACTGATTGGAGACTGACCTTTCTGCCATGTGATTGCGGGCCGTGGGGCCCCTGAGGTCTCACAGTGTAAAATGATGGACATGCCATCAATCACAGCGCTGTCAGAAGGGCCGGCCGTGATGTTTGGGGCGATACCTGTGGCAGAGAAAGAGGCTGGTGAGACGCATATGCAGATATTCAAAAACCAAAACACGCACAAACACACACAGTTGAGACTTTCCATTGACTTTTATCATTGTGTTATTGAGCTAATAATGAGTCCACTTCAATTCCTAAACCTCACAGAAACGTATTTTTGTATTTTTAGAGTTTCCTGAACACATTTACTATGTTTATTAAGTTATTTTAACTGAGGGAACTGTTGGCTGGTCCCTTAATGCTGGCGATTTCAGGATTTATTATCCTTGTAGACAGAAATTAAATTGGTACGGAATGATCTGGAATCACATTCTGGCACCGATTCAATCCAATTCATCCATATATGCTCTAGTCCAGTTTTAGCTTCACCTTGGTCTCTATTTAACAAGTGTAATCACTCATTAGAAAAAAAACTTGAAAGTACATTACATTAAGCATTACGCTTCCCTCTAGTCAGGGGTGCTGTGTTTTTCTCTCACCATGTCACTCTGTGGGACGCTCTCTGTTCCAGTGAAATAACAAAATAAAAAAACAACCAAATAGGCCCTATTTCTGAGAAACAGTCACTGATATGCAGCAGCAGTTTTTGCTTAGATTATTAAAAGCTGTAAACTCGGATGGGTTTTCAATTTGATATATGTGTGTATTTTTCTTTGAATTTATTTTTGTTTGTTTTCCAGCAATATACACTACTGTTCAAAAGTTTGGAGGCAGTAATATTTTGTGTGTGTGCTTTTTTGAAAGAGATTAATACTTTTCTTCAGTGAGGCTGCATTAAATTTATCAAAAGTGACAGTAAATACATTTATAACGTTACAAAAGATTTCAATTTTAAATAAATGCTGTTCTTTTGAACTTGCTATTTGTCAAAGAATCCTGGGAAAAAATGTATCATGGTTTTTCTACAAAAATATTAAGAAGCACAACTGTTTCAACATTGATAATAACAAGAAATGTTTCTTGAGCAGCACAGCATATTAGAATGATTTCTGAAGGATCACGTGACACTGAAGACTGGAGTAATGATGCTGAAAATGCAGCTTTGCATCACAGGAATAAATTACATTTAAAAAATTCAAATAGAAAATAGTTATTTTACATTTTAATAATATTTCGCAATATTATTATACATTATATACATTATATTATTTTTGATCAAATAAATGCAGCCTTAATGAGCATAAGAGACTTCCACAGAGTTCAGCTGAGTCAGTCGTGCGAGTACTCAACCAGACTGATCTAAAACACTCAGAAACACTCAAATACTTCAGAAAGTATTCACCTTCATTATTGTTGCAGTATAAAAGAAATCATTCAGGGTTTTTTTAACATGGCTGTCAAAAAAAATCATTATAACATTCACATTCTTTAACAACGTACTGTATATATAGTGGAGTGTTTAATTATCTGATATGACAGATCACACTAGATGCATTAATAATGTGCAGAAGCATCAAACGCATTCAAACTGAGGAGGTAATTGTGCACTTTTGCACCTTTAATAATTAAGTTTTGCATGAATATTGTGGATAAAATATTTTAAGAGCAGCAAAAAAAAGTTAAGTGAAGCAAATGTTTTATGCAGTAAATTACATTTTAAAATATATTTGAACAGAACTGATGATTTTGAGGCAAAGTTTTTATGAAACATTAATTTGTCATCACATATTACAGTACATATTAATTTAAATATCCTCCTTATGTGAAAATGTCTTTCGCTTTTGCGATTTTGCTCTGTTCAAAAGTCTGGGGTCAGTAAGTTATTTATTTGTTTCTTTGTTTAAGTTTCATTCGGAAAGGATGCATTAAATTAATCAAAAGTGTCAGTAAAGACATTTATAATGTATTTCAATATATATTTCAAATACATGCTTTTTTACTTTTTATTCATCAAAGAATCCTAAAAAAAAAAAAAATTAACACTGATAACATAAATAAATGTTTCTTGAGCATCAAATCAGTATATCACAATAATTTCTGAAGGATCATTTGACACTGAAGACTGGAGTAATGATGCTGAAAATTCAGCTTTGTGTCACATGAATAAATAATTTAAAATATATTCAAACAGAGAGTAGTTATTATAAATGGTAATACAATTTCAGAACATTTTCGTTTTTTTACTGTATTTCTGATCAAATAAATTCAGCCTTGGAGCGCATACAAGACTTCTTTCAAAAACTTCTTTCAAAAATCTTACCAACCCCAGACTATTTAATGGTTGCATATTTTACTTTAGGATTTTAACATGGGTTCCCTTGTATATTAAACTAAAACTTTTCTTATTCATTCTCATAAGAAACAGAGCAACAAATAGCAATAAAGAAAGATCAGCTCTTCTTAAAACCCAGGAGCTGTTTGAAGAACTTCAAGATGAAGTTTCTGTGTGGAAAACACCTGGACAAGTTTATAAAAAGACTGGCAAACTTAGAATCTTCCTTTAGGCACCATGAAGCCCATCATAACAAAAGGGAATAAACACAGCAAAACCCAGCCAGCCCTAGGATTAAGCTATCTCAACAAACTGAGCAACTGGACCTCAATATCTGTCAAAGTACCAAAAAACAGCAGCAGTGTGAGGATCTAAAACTGTTCAGACATCAATAATCCTCAGCTCTTCCCAGAATCACCTTCCTAGAAGCCATTTCTGAGGAAGACCGATGCCAAGATTCACCCAGAGTTTGCTAAAATCCAGATGAGAAAGCATGAAACCTTTTGGAGGAACATCTTGTGCCTAAACTTGAAAGGAAAGCACTGTCTTGGGTCCATCACCCCAGTAATACCATCCTTACCATCACTCATAACAATAGTCTCTTTCCAGTACAAGAAGCTGTTGGCATCAAAAGCAACATGAATAGACCCAAATATAGGCAAATCCTTGAGAGAACCTCATTCAGTCTGTTGGATATCTAGGTTTTGTTCATTTTCTATCAGAACAATGACCAAAAGCACACAGCAGTAAGGGATAAAAGAAGGTTAATATTTTGCAATGACCCAGCAAGAACTTTGACTCAAATCTAATTGAAATCTAGTGCACTCTCCATTTAAACTGGTAGAGTTGGAAGATGTTTGCATGGTAAATGGGCGAAAATTAAACAAAGTAAATGTGCAAGGCTCGAAGAGACATACTCAAGGCTGTAATTGATGCAGGAGGGCTAGTATTTACTCTAAGAGATGAATACTTTCATAAATTAGTCTTTCATCTTGGAGAAATGAAGGTTCTTGAATTATTATTTTTTTTTTTTTGACATGCCTGTGTGTTGACATTTTTGAAGATTAAAAAGGAAAAAAAATGATGCACAGGGATGAAAACGTTCTGTACAAGGCACATTTTGACAAGAAGGAGGAACATGAGGTTACCCAGGACGTGCAGATATGCTCCGGCACTGACAGAGGGGGCGCTACTGCTCCGGAGGGAGGCTTCACATTCGTAGTAGCCGCTGTCACTGACCAAAGGACCGCTGATGGTCAGACGGCGGCCAAAGTCCCGGAGGCCTCGGTTTACCAGCACTCCGTTTTTCCGCCATGTAATGCTGAGCTTAATGAGAGGCCTGGAGGTAGAGAGAGAGAGAAATACAGATAAACACAAGCGGGGAATGAGAGATAGGAGTGGCCTGAAGGAAACAAATAAACAGAATTGAGTTTTAATAGTTTGATAGAGGTCATTTTGAGTGCTTGCGTACACACACACACACCTTGCATTGGCCACACACTCCAGTGTGACTTCAAACGTGCCAACCATCACACTGGTGTTCCTCGGCGGGATTATAATAGAAGGAGCGATGGGGTCTGCTGGGCCGCCGACGTCTGAAGAGAATCAGAAGCACATAGGCAAGAAAATTATAAATGAGATCTCAATAGTTTCTCCTAAATTGGTTCAGCTTGCTGTCTGTAAGATGCGACTCAAGCTGTAAATTGGCTTCCTGGACTACTTAAATACTGAATATTTAATAGAAATTAATAGAAATAGCTGTTTATATACAGTACTGTTCAAAAGATTGGAGTCAGAAAGTTTTTTTTTTTTTTTCAAGAAATTCAAACTTTTACTCAGCAACGATGCATTAAAACAATCAAAAGTGACAGTGAAGAGATTTATAATGTTACATAAGATTTCCATTTCAAATAAATTCTGTTCTTTTGTACTTTCTATTCTTTAAAGAAGCCTTTATTCACCAAATCAGCAAATTAGAATGATTTCTGAAGGATCGTGTGACCTGAAGACTGGAATAATGGTTTGTATCACAGGAATACATTACATATCAAAAATATATTCAAATAGAAAACCGTTATTTTAAATTGTAATAAAATACACATGTTCTTATGGTATTTTTGATCAAATAAACACAGCTTTGGTGAACATAAGAGCCTTCTTTCAAAAAACTATACAAAATCCAACCTAGCTAGATTAAAGTGATTATTACGTTTTGAACATGGATATTTTTCTTACAAAAATGCATCGATTCTCTACAGGACGCCTTTGTTCACCCCCCGGATCCGTGTGAGGCACTTTTTATTATGGATGGATGCGCTTTATTTCACTTCTTTTGGACTGATGAACTGCAACACCCGCTGACTGCCATTAAACAGCTTGGAAGATCAAACCAGAAGGGCGTAAGTGACATTTCACCATCTTTACAGGAGGGCCAAAACAAAAATTGACCATAGTTTGATCTGATTTTGCGTACTGATTTCAATCTTTTATAATAAAAATGTGTACACACATGGATAACAGTATACATTTATTAAAAAAAAAAAAATCCAAGTTTTTAAAAAAATTTTAAAAGTCACTTACGCCTTTTTGGCACCGATGTTTTATTCAATTTTGTGTATAAAAATATGGGCGCATCTGCTGACAATATGAACAAAACATTACATTAATGAGTTTAAAAGAAATAACAATCCATTGTGATAAAATAAAATATTGCATAATCAAATTAGTTAATTGAATGTGATTAATTTGACTGAAAGAGTAATCTCAGGCACTTAACAATTTGGTCAAATGGTTGATTGAAAAGCCTTTACAGATGCCTTCCCTAGTGAAAAATAAATATACAAAAATGTATTTGAAATACATTTATTTCACGCTATACTACAAATACATTTACATATTATTTACATATCACTAAACTGGTATACTTAAAGTCTGCTAAATTGGAACAACTAATTTTTTACTTAATGCACTTTAATTGTAAGAAAGTACTGCTGAAGTCTAACTAAAGATATACTGAAATATATTTCATAAAGTAAGTTTCAGATGGAATTGTGAATTGTGCATGAAATAGTAGCCTACTCTGACTGGCTGACTTGTAAAGCTTGGTGTCCACATAAGACTGTGGGATACTGCCATTTGTGCAGAGTGAGTAAGTCTTTCTTTTTCACAGCAGTGATCCCAGGTGGACATTTGTATAACGCTTTACTCACTGCATTTCTTGTATCCTTTCCCCAGTCATATCCTTTGTCTATGTCTGTCTGTCCCTTCTCTACATTCTCTCTCTTGTAGCTAGGCAGTAACTGAGTGCCTATATGATAACACCTATAGTAAAATAAAAGTAATATATTTAAAATACATTTATTTCCTACTAAGTATAGTTCAACTCTAGTAATATATTTACTGACATATTGCTCAAGACTTACTGACATAAAAATTATAATTAAACTTTATTTGGACTACTACTTGTGCACTATGCACATTTCTCAATATTAAGCCTAAAATGTGTTTTAATTTCACTATTTATGATGGTCTTTAAATGCAATATATTTAAAGTGTACCTGAAGTATACTTGCAATAGTATGTTTAAGATTAAAAAAATACTTTTCGTACTTAAGTACAATAAATATCACATACTTTATTAGACTTATACTCAAGTAATATTCTAAACGGTTACTTCAACTTCTACCAAAGGCATTTTCTGATATCTGTACTTTTACTTGAGTATGGCTTTCAGGTAGGCTACTTTATACACCACTGTACCATTTAAGCTTGCTACACCTTAGTGACAATGAATTCTGGATATTTCATTTTCTCCCTCATCATCCAGCTCTTTGTCACAAAATAAGATAAATAATACATCTTCAGCAGTAAAAAACTGGTTTCTTCTCATGGTTGACCTACCTGGCTTACATGTGGTGTCAGACATTTTAACTCAAGTGCTATCCACAAGCTTTACCCACAGTACATTTCTCAGTGCCAAAGTGGCGTAAGTGCAGTTATGCTCTTTTGACACAAACTGGTTTAGTATGTTCAGTGTTAAGTCTTTTGGTTTCTAATGAATAACTCCAAAATGATTAAGAATTCACTTGTGTCCTTTTGGCAGTAGAAATAGCTCATCAAAAGCTTTCATTTTATATATATATATATATATATATATATATATACTGTATATATCTCCTGTGAACTATCCCTTTAACCTTTGGACATCTGATAGAGTAAAACTGCTTTGTGATTGACAGCATCATAATTTGTTTACAGCTGCAAATGAGCTTGTTTACTATCTTTATCATGATTATCAGTGTGTTATTCCAAAGAAAGTATTTTCCTAATCAACAGTCAATAAATAAAATTAAGCCCCAACCTGCGTTTCTTTCTGTCTAAATCCTGTTTTTGCTTTGAAACATGTGAAAATATTGAAGTAAATGGATTACCAAAAGCGTTTCACAGTGAATTTAAATGAAGAGCAAAAGGAGACTTTCTGTATTCTCTTGCTTATGAGATTTTACTTCTGAGGAAAAACACCTTAATAATCTCCCGTGTGTCTTTCAAAACATTATCACAAAAAATTTAACAAAGCAAGAGATTTCAGTATATGTTCCCATGAACATTTCACATCCAAATTCTTCCAAGCCCAAATCATGTGAGCTTTACTTCTAACATGAACTTTACAGCTCCACACTTTTACAGTATGTATACATTTTGCGTTCTTCTCAGTGGTTATCCAGCGAATGCCCGCTCCATGACCCCACTGGAGCCATTTGGGAGCCTGCGAAACCTAGAACCAGAGAAACCATTTGAACGAGCAATCTCTGAGCAATAAAAGAGAGAGAGATAGATAGAAAGCCAGAGTAAAGGTGGAGGTAGTGAAAGAAGGCAGACATAAAGATAATCTTGAAGCCCAGAGCACTTGTTCGTTTCTTTCTCACAGCCCTCTCTATTATGTGCTTAGTATATGTAATTGTCTGCACCCTCTCCTCCTGTAAGTGCACTGTAATACCTTCGCTAAAGTGCCGTGCTGCAGAACGGGGCCTGATTGAGAGACACAGTCGACATGATTAAATGCCATGCAATCACTTGCCGGCTTCTGGAAACCTTTAGCTGTCCATTGATTCTCTGCCCTCTATCAGTGATCTCTCTTTTCTTCCGTCTTGATCTTATTCCCCTTTATTTTCCTCATTTTGCATACTTGGACCCCTGGATAAGAGTTACAGTATAGGCCATGGTCTCACAGAGGGACTTTATGGTCTGCCTCTCTTTTTCATAAATCTGTTTTTGTGGGGTCTATTAAAGAGAGGGGCAGTTTTTATGAGGGTGATTAATCACCCTGTCATTGTGGCACCGCAGGACCACAGCTATCATACAAAGCTCCATGAAGCTTCACCACACGCCACATACTCGCAATCTACTTCGCATTGAGTTGGGGAATATTGATTCTTGAAAAACTGAAGTCTGACCCAGTGTGTGCACTACATTAGGTGTCATGCACAACCACTAGGAGGCGATGGTGTTGTTTACTTTTGAAAGCCAATTCACCTGTTGGATAGTGTGAAAAATAAATTTGCAAATAAATAAGATTGCCTGGCAGTTTGTGTAAATGCTTCAGAACATTGAGAAGTGGTGCTTATGTAGCAAATGTGTGTTCGAGTCCAGCTTGCATCAGTTCAACCCTATTCTTTATCATTTCAGGTTTACTCACCACTATTCGTATCAATAAAAGAGGAAAAAACACTGGCAAGTTATTTTAATAATATTTCACAATAATACTTTTTACATGTAATCATGTAATTACATGTAATCTGGATTACGTAATCAGATTACAAATTAAGTAACTAGATTATATAACATTTTTAAATACTCGTAAAATAGCCTAACGCTTACATACATTCAGAAAGTCTTCTAGTTCCCTTTCAAGGGAACTTCGAACTGCGTCCTCTAGGGGTCGCTATGGGGAACGCCTCGTCGTGACCCGTGTCTGAAGCATACATTCAAAAACACCAACAACATGTTGGCCGGCGACAGCCCATGACGTCACTACCGGTGTGACTATAGTATAAATAGGCGCCGGGAGAACACGTCATTCTCTTCTTCGTCTTCATTGACTGTTTTGTTTGAAGCGTGCATTTCTGTGGTAAGAGCGATCTCTATTTATCTCATTATGGCGAGCACTAGCAAAGCATTTAAGGATGTGT
>NW_015650001.1:1770372-1771065 GCF_001515625.1 Sinocyclocheilus rhinocerous
GATGTCCTCGAGGGGGCAATCTGCGTTAACTGTGAGCGTTTTTTGATGAAAAAGCTCTGCTCTCATTTGTCTCTCTTTTCGAGGAGAGAGGGGCAGCCGTCTGCTCTCCGCGGTTCAGGACCCGCCGCTGCTGAGGCACGTAGGAGAATGAGCTCGTGGGGATTGCAGGCGGATCTGCTATGGTGGTAATGGAGAGACATCTGTGGGTGAACCTGGCAGATATCGGGAAGAAAGAGAGGGGCTTTCTTCTCGATACTCCGGTTTCGCATTCCAAACTTTTCGGTTGAGAAGTTCAGGGAGGCGAAGGCGCGCTCAGCGGCCTTCAAATCCTTAATTCCACGAAGGTCCAGGTCTGAGCCCGAACAACCCAGGGGTCCTGGCCCGTCTCGGTCTGAGGATCAGAGACGGGTACAGAAGGCTAGTGTCGCGGTTCGTGCTCCTCCCCCGCCTGCGGGTAGGGGTAGGAGGAATCGCGGGTCAAAGGGAGGTAGGCAAGACCTAAGGGATGTGAGGCGTCAGCGCTTTCGTCCGGATCAGAGTGATACTTGAGTATCTACTCATTTCCCTGGGGGGTTTAACATCTGCCCTTATCTTCCCCTTCCTAATTCCCCTGTAACCACCATCTCTCCACCTGACCGAGGTTAGGTGGGAACTTCCTGCATTACAGTCTCCTATGCTGGACCTATGATGTTT
>NW_015650001.1:1775396-1799591 GCF_001515625.1 Sinocyclocheilus rhinocerous
ACTAGAGGCTTCTTCGGGTCGCTTCTTGAATGGGGCTCCTGCGCGGGAACCATGGTGGGTGAGTACGATCCATTTTTATAAAAATATATATTTAATACGCTGGTGGTTGTGTGTATTCCATCTGCGAGCTTTCTTTGCAGTGGTTTCCCGGACCTGTGTGTTTCTGTCCTTTCCTAGGGTAGGTCCTCGGTGAGCACCCCCCCTGCTGGATTCAGAAACCTGGTTCTCGACTTGCAGTGATTACCTCACTCGCGATGTTGTATCCAGTCGGTATGATAGCCCTGGTTCCAGCTTCATGCTTCCTGGATCATGCGGCCAGATCACAGGGCATCGCTCTCCTCACCATTCAGGGTTATTGTGAGCATGGTGCTTTCTTTCAAGCGTTTGAATTCTCTCCCTTTCTGAGCAGTTGGATTCCTCGCTCCGTGGGCTGTTCTCAATGTAGTGATTAGCAGTGCTCCCCTTTATCAAAGGGTTGCCTATGAGCACGCTACTCCTTTCTGAATTTGGAGTTCTCCTCTCATGTGAGAGTTGAGTTCTCTGTTTTCCCAGAGCACCTGGAACCGGCAACATCAGGCTAACTAGGCCCTTCCTCTGCCTCCCTGCTGCGCTGAGTTTTGGCTAAGCTTGCGGTACGCTTACCCTTCTGATTTCTAACGAACATGCTGTAGGTCGAGCCCCCTCTCGACTGAGAGCTGGGTGTGTTGCTCCCTCAGCTAGGTAACTTACTGCTAGCCATTCCAGCATTTTACCATAGATCGAGCTGATGGCTTCTCGAACATTTTGTTCTGGTGATGTACCATTTCCATCTATGGGCTGCTCTTTCAGAGTGTCATGAGAGCCCCTTAGGACAGTATCTTTAAAATCCATGTTATGGTAAGTGTACACGTGAAGTCTTTGTACACTTTCTAAAATCCACACTGTGGTAAGTTCGCACGCTAGTACTTTGCGTTCTTTCTAAAATCCTGTATGGTGAGGGTTACGTGCGGCAGCTTCGTGCCCTTTCTTGTGTTGGTTAAAGCCCCGGTTCCACCTTGGGCACCACTCCACCTATGTATCCTCTTAGCACGATGATATCATCTTGGATGTGACATTTCATCTCGGATGTAATAAGCGACGTACGAAGAACGGAGCCCAGAACTTTAATTGATAAAGGTGTTTTCAGATTAAGTTTTAATCTATCAGAGGTAGATTAAGTATTTTTGTGACAAAATTACTGTTTAGCAGTGGCACAACAGGTTGCACGCTTGCTCATATCTGTTGTGCTCATGTGAACCCCGGTTCAAACCTGACCTGGGTAATGTCCTGAAATTGTTTCTGTTCTATCTAGTGTCCACTGTTTTACATTCTAAAAAAAAAAAAAACTATTAAAATTTACTTAAAATAATGTGGAAGTTGTTACTAAAACATTCTGACTTAAGGCATCATGACATTTTTTTTTTACAGACAACCAATTTTTCACCTTGTCAGCAACGTTTTGCTCAACAAAAGACATTGATATGCAGCATCAGTGCTATTTCACTCCTTGTGATGTTTTAAAGTTTTAGGAAAATGATCCAGACTCCTTGCAAATCTCTGAGACAAAAAGTTTAATGCGCTTAAATATAGTACATATATAATAAAGATCTATATAAATATATAAAGATCACTCATGATTTTTTTTCAGTCTTTGGTTTAATGCACTACTTGCTAACCTTTACTTGATTGTATTCCTACTGAGAACAAAATTAATGCCAAGATGAGAGAAGTACAAAGAACACATATTTTAAAAGAGAAACGTCTCAGGTTACTTATGTAACCATGGTTCCCTGAGTAGGGAACGAGACACTGTGTCCTCTAGGTTTCCTGCCATGCTTCGGACGCAAGCTTCAGACGAAGAAGTGAATGACGTGTTCTCCCGGTGCCTATTTATACTATAGTCGCACTGGTAGTGACGTCATAGGCTGTCGTCGGCCAACATGTTGTTGGTGTTTTGGAATGTATGCTTCAGACACGGGTCAAAACGAGGCGTTCCCCATAGCGACCCCTAGAGGACGCAGCGTCTCGTTCCCTACTCAGGGAACCATGGTTACATAAGTAACCTGAGACGTTTTGTAGACATTCACACAAAGGCCATGTGGATATAATTACACAGAAAATTGAGCATTTGACCACTGGATTTACAAAAATAAATAAATTTTAATAAGTATCAATGTGTCAAGATTTCAACATTGCATCATTTTTTTAGTTCTATGATTTAATTAATCATTAGCTTTTCATTAAATTCACAAACCCCTTGCAGTACCTTCACAAATCCCAGCCTGGGAAACCTTGATGTAATGTAATGTTTAATGCACTTCATGTTGTTAATAACAACGAATGGAATATATTTTCTTTTTCTTTGTATTGTTATATCATTATGGTACAAGATTAGCTTATTAAATTCAATGTGATTAACGAGTTAAGTCAACAGTAATCTAAAAGTAATCAAAAAGTGTAATGTAGCGGATTACATTACTAGCTTTATTATTTGGAATCAGTAATGGACTACAAATTGAAAGTAATTAGCACTGTATATATACAGTATATATATATATATATATATGTGTGTGTGTGTGTAACATAATGTTCATTTTACTTAATGCATTTTAATGTGAGAGGGATAATGAATCATTTAGCTGAACTTGAATATTGTAGAAGTCTGTCTAAATATTATATTTTTATTTAAAATGTATTTAAATATTTGTTTGAGATCAAACAATAATTGATGGACCACCTGCAGTGCTGCCATAGACCCCCGAGGGCAGGGTATCCTAAACTAGGGTGATGGAAAAAGCTAAATGAAAAGCTAATAAACAATTCATAAATGAATGATTTTAAATTAAAAACAATTAAAAATATGTAAATATTTTATTTCTTTACCTGTAAGTCATGTGACCATGACATCATAGAACTGTGAACATGCCAAGGTGTTGTTAAATTTTTGACTTCAATTTAAAATTTAAAGGGGTACAAGTAAATATTTTAGGTAAGGGGTTCGGCTGACAAATACGTTTGGGAATCTTTGCCATAGGAGGTTGCAGACAGTCTTTTGAAGACTGGACATCACAAAACGTCTGTTGATTCTTTATTCAGAACTCACTTTCTACATTCAGGATGATGGGCTGACTGGTCTTGTTCTCTCCGTTCTTGTCGTTGACGGCCTGGGCGTAGTACCGGCCCGCGTCAGGGGCCACGGCGGACAGGATGACAAGGGTGTTGTCCAAAGTGAGGGCTCTACGACGTTGGAAAGAGAACAGTAGTCACAGAACTAGAAAACACAACTTGCAAGCGGCAAACACGTCAGTAAACAACTCAAACACACAGTAGCGCTGAGGAAAACTGTTTACGTCCAATAGGCTGGGATGGTAATGTTATTTGCATTGAAGACTCAAGTGGATAAGTGTTTTAGGATTGCTGGAGCTAAAATGCAGGTCATGCATGAGTGCGTGTGGTTAAATGAGAGTCGACACTTGGAGTGCAGCGAGATTAGAGCCTGTGTATCTGTCAGCACAGGCCTGATCAGCCCAGATTAAACCGACTCCAGCATAATTAGAGTGAGGGCTCTCACAGAGTCCAAACCAAATGCGCCGTGGAATATCAATGCAACAAGCGGCAAACAAATCGTATGCTGTCAGGCCCTCTCACAATCATATAGGACCATTACTGCTGCTCAACAGACACAGAAAGCGAGACAAAATGAAGCTCGAAGCAGCGCCGCTGGAACCTCAGATGTTTATATAACCCCTGCCTCAATGCTCAGCGTCTCATTGGGGATTCCTCACATACTCCAGCTGAAAAAGTCCTTGCGCTGTGGAGGGGGAACACAATCCTAAGTGTCTAAAGCCCTCACGTCAGATGTGACATGCTGGACGATCAGCATGAATTATAGATCATCAAACACGCCAGCTGTTTTTGTCGAGCCACCTGCTGGCGGATGAGGTAAATCGATCTCAGGTGATTACTAAGACCTTTCTAACATGGACTGCGCACACATACGCACACACATGGGGCGGCGCGCACTCAGGCGTAAACTCTGTCAATCATCCAAGGTCATCAATAAAGGCCTTTTGTCCACTTTGTCTAATTGGCTCCCGTGTTGCCGGCTTCCTCTCTAGCCTTCAATCACATTTCGTCTAAAGTCAACAGGGGTTCTTATTATAACAGACTTTATCAATGAGAGATTCTGCAGTAAATACCTCTGGCGTGTTTCTGGAAGTTCCAGAGTAATTATACAACAGCATTGTACTCTACTTCTGTAAGGTATAATAGTTTATCTGTGAGAACGGGGGCCATTAAGATGACTCTGATCCACAAATGAAGAGAAGATTACATGCGGCTGCTGGGGGGGATCTTGCGCCCGTCTCTGAACCATGTGATCCCGGGCCGCGGAAAGCTGTGGATTTGTGGGGGGGAGATCAACGCCGCCTCCCCCTGGGACACCACCTGAGACCCGTCTCTGAACCATGTGATCCCAGGCCGCGGAAAGCTGTGGATTTGTGGGGGGGAGATCAACGCCGCCTCCCCCTGGGACACCACCTGAGACCGTTCTCCCTCCACAAAGCCTTCCATGTCTGAGAAACAGAGAGCACAAATCAGGAAGAACAGGGAAAGTGAGAGGACAAAACAAGAACAGGGACATTGTGACAGGAAACACAAAGTTCCAATCTTGTGATATGACTCTTTTGGCAACTAACACTTAAGGCTTCATTCTGTGTTCTTTTCTTCTGTGTCTTGCACAAAGTTGAGTGTGCTCAAGTCTTTTAAAGTATAGGGGAGAGTGGGGTAAGATGAGCCAGTGGGTAAGTTGACCCACCCCCTGTATCTTGCCAACTGTAAACTGTTTGAAAAAGGAAATTTGATTATTAAATTAGTTTTTAAAATAGGTAAATAATTTTTTTAATTTAAGGTTTGAACCAGATTTAGTCAGATGGTCAGTTTACAACCAGATGGTTCATCTTACTCATTGACTCGGGTCAACTTACCCCCACCCTGGGGCAAACTGAGCCACAGGAACACTTTTTTATAAGAAGCCATATTTTTAGAACCCTAAATTTAATTTAATTAATTTAAAATGATAGGAAACATCTTGAATTTACTTTAGATACTTTGATTGTACTTCTGTATCATTTTCCCTTATCTTGAGGACCACATAAGTTAAAAGTGGCTCATCTTACCCCACTCTCCCCTACTCCTTTGACCATGAGTGTAGATAGACACGTACATGCCACTTTCTTTTCAAATGGTTAGATCCCTCGCATATGTACTGTTGTCCATGCAATCACAATGAAAATTCTGAAAATAGTGTTACGGTATATAGACAGCGGACTAAGCACATATACTGTACATCCGGCTTTATGTTCTAAGAACGTTTTGCTAAAGGTCACAATGAGTCATAAATTACTGAATGTTCTCTAAACTTTCAAAGAGTCCAAGGCTGCGTTTCCCGAAACCTTCTTAACGCTACGTCGTTCGTAAGTTATACCTTAAGTTGTACCTTAAGTTGTACCTTTACGTTAATACGTGTTTCCCGAAACGAGCTAAGAGACAACATCATCGGGAAACGCAGCCCAGATTCTTAAATGTGTTATGTTTTTTTTTTCTTGGTTATATACAGAATACTGAACGTTAAGGGAGCATTCCATTTTATTAGTTTGCTAACATTATGAGAATGTGATCACATTTACCGTTATTGGACTAAATCCAATAATTAAAATAGGAATGATAGGGAATTTCACATGAAGGAAGTATTTCCTGATGCAGATTTCGCAACTAGTTCAATTTGGTCACATGGATTCACTGCGTTGACCAACAGAAAGCTGCTTGATTCAAAAGTGACTTCTGTGCACGGTACTTCAAGTATTGTTACACTATTGACAACAGACAATTCATTTGCTCTGTTAGCAAAATTTTGCTAATGTGTTAATTTAAGTTTTTAACTTAAGCACTTACTTAAGTTTTAGGATTTTCTGTTTGTATTGTGTCAGGATATGATGTGACACTTACAGGCGACCTGGACTTGTGAACTCCTCTGCATCAGAGCTCCCACCCTGTTCCTGACGATACATCTGTAGAAGCCTGCATGGGAGCGATCCAGTGACGGAATTACATACCTGGTAAAAGAAAATCGGAATCCCATCAACCATTGTTTGCTACTTTTCATACTCACAGCATGGAAGCTTGCAGCAAGCCCAAAGCACTGGCTATAACAAATGGCCTTTGATCAAAAAAAAAAAAAAAACTATTTATTGGTCTATAATTAATCAAACAGTCCTAGCTTCTACTCGAGTGCAGATCAGGCCGCAACACTCAGCCAGCTCAGGGTGTTCATGAGTAACCTGCTGAAGAAAGAACCCTTATCAACAATAGATAGGAGTCCTCAGGCAGCCCTGGTGCTGCGATCACAACAAAACACAGGAGTGGCCATTAACACTTCAGATAGAACAAAGGAGAGAAATATTTATGTGGATGTGGGCAGGCTTGGATTATGGATAGGGCCAGTGCCCTTGGGCCTCTAGCTAACAGGGGCCTACAAAACATCAGGTTGGATGACCTGAGACCATTAAAGGAAACTGAACACTAGAGCTGCATACAATGCAAGCTGACCGCTTGCTGACCACTGGGAAACCCGGCCCTCTTGTACAGTATGAATTAACTTCTGGGGGCCCCTCATATCAAGTGTGAACTGACCCCTTGAAATTAAATGAAAATTAACCTGATCTAGTTTTGCATGATGCATTAAAATGCATATTTATTATAATTTATTATAAAAGCTGAGGTTTGTTATTTCCTGAAAAGTTATATTTTAGCTGGTGTCAATGATCTTATGTTGCATTTGGTCAGACTCAGCCCATTGCTTTACTTAAGTATATTATATTTTTCTTTTACAGCTGCAGACTGAGGAAGATCCTGAAACACACCAGCAAACCCTAAAACAGATTGTACATTTAATTTTTTTAAACGTTATTAATAAAAATGTTGTTCAATTAGCATGTTTTTGTGTTTTGCTTTGGTACCGAAATTGGTACCGAGAACCGTGGATTTTCACTGGTATTGGTACCGAATACTGAAATTTTGGTACCGTGACAACACTAGCTGTAACCTTCAGAAATTTTAGTTGTAATCTTTCTTCGTGCTGCAGTCTTTGCTGTTCTTTCATTTTCATCACTGCACTGTAAAAAATGTTAAGCCAGCACAACAAAAAAAATCTTAGTACTAATTTCCCCTAGCTTTTTCTTGTTCACTCAACTTTTGTAAAAAAGCAGTTATACTGACTGAAAAGAAGCTGTCAGTCATACAAAAAATGTTTAGTTGAGTTAACTCAAGATTGTTAGTTTTCTAGAGATGTGCAACGATTCTATAACAAACCTTTTTAAGTTGTGCCAACTCAACATTTTTTGTCTGTAGAACTCAAATACCTGAAGTTGACTGAACAAAAAAATGCTACTGGAAATTGGTACTAAGAAAAAATATGTTACAACTGAAAACTGCAACATCAGTGTCCAAGTCAAAAACTGAAAACACTGACACAATATTAATAAAACATTTATTTAAAAGAGCAATTTTTAAGACAAAGGCAATTAAACAGGCAAGTATACCCATCGATGAACTTGCAAAGCGCTGTTCACAGAACTCATCTTTTTAAGTTTATGGAAAAAAAACTTGGTTTAAGCTGAATAAACATATTAAACTTAGTTGTACTGACTTTTTCATGGATTTTTGCTGACCCAACACAACAAAACCAGTAATTTAAACTGAATTCAAGTTGGGTTTTTTACAGTGTGTGTTTTCCACAAAATAAAGGTTTTTTTTTGTTGTTGTTGAAGTGCCTTGGTTATTTTGTGAAACACTGTTCTATTAGCATGTTATAGCCACTAGAACAGTTCTATTGTTCTATTAGCAATTTATATGCTCATAAATTGTTAATTCTGATCTCCACTGTATATAATATATAGGATAATTCAACCGAAATTGAATATCCTGTCATCTTTTGCTCCACGTCATACCAGTCCAAACCTGTATGATTTTATTTCTCCTTTGAAATACAAAAGAAGATATTTTGAACAAAAGTCACACAGGTTTGGAATGACATGAGGGTGAGTAAATGATGACAGAAATATCCCATTAAGATGACTGCGACTGCACAGTCATCAATGCAAAATGAGGGGTCTTGGATGTGGGTTATTCATGTGCTTTGAACGTCTATGATCGTAGTCATGTATGCTATTGAAATAAAAACTAAAACTAGGCCGCCATCATGACAACATGAAGTACACAAGTGTGTTTTTACACCTACGCACACTGCTTCAGTCACGAGCCTGTGGCAAGACCTATTAGTTAAATGGAGTGATAAAGAGAGAGCTGAGCATATGGGCAGTGGCGCTTTTACTCAACCAGTCAATTCTGCCTCCTTTTTACACCACCAGCTCTTTTTCCGATACTTTAGTTTTCCTGCATTACCAGTCACAGGTTTAGTACGACCTGCTGAAGAGGATTCAAGCTTTTTCTTTGATCGGTGGACGTGAGGAATACAAAGAAGAGAGCAAGTCTCCACTTGCTCAAAGAGAAAACTATGCAAACACACACACACACACACACACACACACATCAGTGTCTGAGACGTAGGAGACTGCAGGGAAGTTTCAGTCACCAGGGATCTTTTGGAGATGCTCTGTGGACTGCGTCAGAAGCGCTGCTATTGTCTTGACTGACAGGCAGAAAAGCCGTAGCGAGCAGGAACCTCTGAAAGAGGCCAGAAAACGTCTGACTCGACCCCTACTTAGAGTAAGCACTGCGGGAAGCTTGGACTTTTAGCTATTAGGACGTCTTAAAATGCAAAGGCAAATATGAAAGAGTCCATCTGGAGTCCTGTGGTCAGCAGGTACAAAGAGTGCAGGAAAATAATACAGCCAAGCCACCTCACTGCGACCAGAGAGAGAGGGGGAAAAACACTTTGCCTTTTCAAATATAAATATTACATAGCTCTTGAAGCTATTGAAAATAATTCACAAGGTACTCGGCTACCTGCTCTTTCTTGATGGATAATTCTGCCCTGCCTTCACCAGGGATACAACATTTATGCAGAATACATAAAACAAAACACGGACGACAGGGATCGCTCAGGAAATACATCTCATTCTCATTTAATGTGAGCTGAGAGGCAATATGAGTGTGATTTCATGGCTGCAGAGGGAATGAGGCGCTACAACTCAAGAGGATTACAATCCACAAACGCTCCTGACTCACTAAAAAGAAAGAAGACATAATTTAAATAAATACCAGAAAAACTGAATGAAATTTGTTGCAATTGAAACTGTGGTTAATGTTCTATTTGTGATAATGATTAAGCTGTCTGAGCGATAAATGAGTGTTTCTTCAACTACATGCACTTTCGTGACCCAGGGGTTGATTTTTATTCAAATTAAATATCCGTCATATTAAAATGGTTTTGGAAACTTTTTACCAGGCCTTTATTATTTTATTTTCTGCTTTTGAAATGCCTTTTATGAATAGATGAAATGAATCGATTTGATTGTTTTATTCTTCTCCCAGACCGTTCAATCTTCAAATATGAAAATCTGAGAGGCAATATGAGTGTGATTTCATGGCTGCGCAGGGAATGAGGCGCTACAACTCAAGAGGATTATAATCCACAAACGCTCCTGACTCACTAAAAAGAAAGAAGACATAATTTAAATAAATACCAGAAAAACTGAATGAAATTTGTTGCAATTGAAACTGTGGTTAATGTTCTATTTGTGATAATAATTAAGCTGTCTGAGTGATAAATGCGTGTTTCTTCAACTACAGACATCTTTGTGACCCAGGGGTTGATTTTTATTCAAATTAAATATCCGTCATATTAAAATGGTTTTGGAAACTTTTTACCAGGCCTTTATTATTTTATTTTCTGCTTTTGAAATGCCTTTTATGAATAGATGAAATGAATCGATTTGATTGTTTTATTCTTCTCCCAGACCGTTCAATCTTCAAATATGAAAATTCACTATGAACAAAGTATTTTTATTGTTCATCATAGCTGTAATTTTGCAGAAAAGCTGTAATTTTTTTCAAATTATGAAAAAAAATTATAATATTTATATTGTTATATTGTGTATTTAGGAAACATAAGCCACACAAAAGGGTTCTCAGATTTATCCTTAAAATGTAATTTTTTGAATAAAATGGAAAAATACTCTTGTGTAAATGTCAAAATTAAAATGTCATTTCCATCACCATCCCTATTTCTACCACAAAATGCAAAATGTTATTAAATGCAATACATCATTTGAGATGTGACATTGTGCTTTGAATGTTCATGACTTTCAAAGAAAAAAAACTAGTGCACAAATGAAATTACCTGTGCGAAAGTGCATGTTCAATACAGTCGTGATCAGAACTATTGGCACACTTGGTAAATATGATCAAAGAAGGCTGTGAAAATAAATCTGCATTGTTAATCAATTTGATCTTTTATTTAAAAAAATTCACAAATATCTAACCTTTCATTGAACTAAAACAATTGAAAATGGGGGGAAATCTCATTATGAAATAATTGTTTTTCTCAAATACACGTTGGACACAATTATTGGTACCCCTAGAAATGATTATGAGTAAAATAGTTGCAGAAACACTCATACAGCAGTGGGAAGATGGGAAGTGTTACCTGTACTCCAGGGAGAAACGTGTCAACTCTGTACCATTGTAAAGCCATTTAAACTCCAGAGGCCAGCTGCCCTCAGCCATGCAGGTGAGAACCAACCGGTTCCCTTCCAGGTGGATTTGGGTTGCCACCGGCTCCATTTTGAAGTAGGGTGGGACATCATCTGGAGGGAGAGAGAAAGAAAGAGGCTTAGCATGTTTCACTCAAGTAGGACATGTTCATGGATCAGCATACTTGTTAGTCCAAAGACAACATTTCTGTCAACCAATCCGATATAAGTGTGAGATTTAGAGTAAAGCTTAGGGCTGAGGTTACATTTACGTGTATTCATTTTACCAGACGCTTTTATCCAAAGTGACTTACAAACCAGAATAATACAAGCAGATTAATCCAAGGAAGAAAACAATACATATAGTCAGCAGTCAGCTTCACTGGAATAGTGTAGCACTTGAGCAGAAGTGGAAGTAAAAAATAGTGGAGAACAATGCTAGTTACTGTAGAGCTGGCATTTGATGGTCTTCTGTAAATGTCTTCTGTACATGAAAATGAGCAGATATTCCCTCCAAGGGAGAAAAGTATAATAAAAGTCTATTTATTTTACACCATTGGTTCTCTACCAGAGGTCCGGGGCCCACTTGAGGGCCTAAGCCAACTTCCAGGTGGGCCCGAAATAAGTCTTAAAAATAAATGTAGTTACATTAACATAATCTTAATTAAAATGCTTAAAAACATGCAAATCAATAAATACATTAAACTGACATTTGCCATACAAACAACATATTTATTTATTAATTTTTATAAAAATTAATTTTATTATAGTCCCACTGATACCTCTTCAATAGGACAGCATTCAAATATTGTCTTGAATGGGGGCCTTAGAGTCAAAAAGATTGAGAACCAATGATTTACATTTAGGACTTTACATTTACATAAAACGTTTGTGTGTTTATAGCATATTAAAGTACAAAAGTCACATTTTAATATTGCTTGAAAAATACACTAATATAGTAACCAGCAAAATGTGTATATAAATGATTTGTTAGTACTAAATGTTGTTTATCTAATATTATTCACAGTTTATTTTATTTTTTTACTTTTTTTTTTTTATTCTTTTTGAACCAGTAATCAACAGATCTTGGGTAAAGACATTTCAAGTTAATTTCAATTCATGTGGTGACGTCCAAATGAGTGACTTGTTTACTTTGTAATTAGTCCATCCATTGCCACCTGTTAGACCCATTCAGGCTTATTTACAGACCGGTTGTGAAAAAGACAGGTGGGCATTATCACATTGGCAGAGTAATCAGTCAATCATAATGCCACCTCTTCTCTCACAAGTCTTTTCGTCTACATCTCACCATTACCCAGTTTGACTTATATTTGCTTTGTTTGATTTTTGAAACTTTCTGTATCTGACTTGGTTTCTACGATTAAAGTTGCTATGGTTAGTCCATTAAAGGTGTGTCTTCAACCACATTTATTCTTTTATGGAAGAGAGCGCTGGTGGTGGAAGAGAGCGCTGTACATTCACTCCCCCCACCTACAGTTCCTGCCGGACCTGAGACTCGAACTCGCAACCTGTCGGACTCGTAACCCAAAGGTTGTGAGTTCGAGTCTCAGGTCCGGCAGGAACTGTAGGTGGGGGGAGTGAATGTACAGCGCTCTCTTCCACCTTCAATACCACAACTGAGGTGCCCTTGAGCAAGGCACCGAACCCCCAACCTCTCCCTGGGCGCCGCAGCATAAATGGCTGCCCACTGCTCCGAGTGTGTGTTCACGGTGTGTGTGTGTGTGTTCACTTAGGATGGGTTAAATGCAGAACATTAATTCCTAGTATGGGTAACCATACTTGGCCACATGTCACGTCACTCACTCACTCACTCACTCATTTTGAAGAATCCAATGGATTCTGTTGTTTGGGTGACGGTCGGAAATACATTTCACCACAGAGTGTGAAGGTTTTAGACAGTGACTTCACCGTGACGGCACCACTGGCATCACTCGGCCGATGACCGCAGGGGATGAGAGGAAATAGATCTAAGGAAGGTTACAGTTACTGTTGGAGCTGTGACTGTTTCCTTCTTTAAAGTTTTATTTTTGGCATTTTGATATATATAGTGGCAACACGTCGGAGCTTGTGCACTACCCATCTGGCCCCATGTTCAACAGGCTGATTGTTTGAAAGAGTTGTTGTTTACTACCAACAAAGAAAGATGAAACATGTCTCACTGCTGAATCACATCATGCTGAGAGTGACAGAGACAGAAACAGGGGCAAAAGAAGCCATTAAGAATGAAAAGCTAAACATGATTTGACAAACTGAATTTGGCCTTTTAAAATATAAAAGACAATTTAAGAAACGATTTGTCTGTTGTGACGCTGAGACGCTCTGGAGACGTCTGAAGTCTTGATAAAGGGAAGGTGAGGTGAGAATTTCAGGGGCCTGACGGGCTAAGTGAGGGAAGGTTTTGAAGATAACTTTAAGATGCAGTCGCTCAGCCTGCAAGCCTGACAGAATGAGCTATAGTGTGCCGGGGAATCCATTCATCTTCAGTCTTTCTAAAACAGCCGGATTACACAGACTCACAGACAAACACAAAGCTCTGCATGCGGGTGCCTTCAGCCAGAAGACAAAGTGTTTTCATTTCCCTCACGAGGAGCAGATGATGGGACCTATCGATCGCAACCGAGTCGTTCTCTGTAGGTGACATGGACCTGATTGTCATTGTGTTTGTGGAAAGCCAATTAAATCTGGTATTAATTGAGGCAATAAGCTAGCAAGCCCTGGAGCTCTGTTGCAGGGTTGTTAAACATTGTGCTAATTTCTCTGTGCTGCGAGGTGCACCGAGAGGCATGTTACGGAGTCTCTCCTTTAGGGGGCAACACCAAGCAAAAACAGATCTCAGTTTGGACTGAGGTCTCACACAAACAAACAAAAAATATGCACAAGTATATAATACATATTAACAACTTTCAGAGTGTGGCAACTTAAAATGCTGTTTGGGGCCTGTAGACAAGGAGGGCCAAAACATATTTATTCTCATATTCCCATTTTTTTTATTTTCGCTATATTTCGCTATATTTTCGACATATGGTCATGCACATATGTATAAGTACCTATAAAAACAATCATTCATCCACATGCTCCCTTGCATGAAGAATGGGTAATTCTTTTTGTCTAAAGGACTGAAACTGTTATCGGCCTAATCAAGCCTGGTACAACCCTCCAAATCATTGCCATTGGGTAACAGGCTCTTAAAAACAATTCCTCTGTGAGCAGACATAGACTGCCAGGCATTTCAAATCCACCCCCCACCCAGTCCTCACTATCCCCCACCCTGAGTGCACAGCGCTCGCCAACCATGCCACCACAGTCATTTTATCCTCCAGTAAATGCACTGCCATTCAGCACAGCCAGTGGAGAGGCAGATCCACTTAGCAATGCCACACTATAAACATATCACCATTAGAGACCTCAGGTGCAAAATTAGGCTCCACATCGACTGGCTGAAAGCAGCATCCCCCCTACGACGATATGATGGACGGTTGCGCATATGTGTGCAAATGTGTGTGCGTGGTTTGGCTGTTCGATTGTTTGTGCCATCTTGTGAAGTCTCATCTAGACTGCCCGCAGGAAAGAAAAATCATGAGTGAGACTTTCTTTGATATCTCAATCGCTTCTCCTAGACAAAAATCAAATTAAATGAAGAGAAAATTGAGAGTTTTATTTAAGATTTATTCCTGAGAAAAAAAATACCACTCAAGAATGTCTTATAGTGTGCCCATAGTTGTCAAGGTACCAAAATCTGCAATCAAAATTTAAAGATTTCAATATAAACGCAATATAATATAGACAATTTAAATATTTCTCAACAAACTCTTCATTTAATCTACTAAATTAACGCAATCATCTATAATATGTGCATTAATTGTATAAATCTATACCATACTGTCTTTATAGATACTGTATACTGTACTCTATACCACAGGCATAGGACTGATTTACAAAGAAGGTGTGTGTGGGAGTGGGTGCATATACTTATATACATAAATAGTCCTTGCTGAAAAGCAGGTAAATGGACGCTAACAATACTGGATTACAACTCATTTAGCTTGTTTAGTCCTCTGTCAAAGCATTTGGCTGCCATTTTGTTTTCTTAGGTGGCTGAAACTTTAAACGATTATTTCCTAAACAGCCTGGGGTAAGGACTACATTATTGGTGGCTAATGGTGGCTAATACCCCTGCTCTTAAGTCTTTCTGTAGGTTACCAATTGCCCCATGTGTGTAAGTGTGTTTTTTTTCCCTAAGGAATTTTAGGAGAAACACTGAGAGGTATTTTAAACAAAATTGAGAACTCCATAATGTCCCCTATGAAAGACAAACCTCTCCACAATTTTCCTCTGAGTGAGGCAGAACCAAGACCTTAGATTTTAAACAGTTTCTGAAGAAAGGTATGCTGTTTGTCTAAACCGTTAATGTTTGTGGTCAAGAGTTCTCAAGGGTTGGAGCAGCTGTGTTGTTTTAGGCTAAAAAAAAGAACAGGGTCTTTGTGGCCGAGTACACAATGCGGTGAAAATTTCACTCCCATGGGTTCCTATTATGTCAGACGAAAGGTTATGTTAGCATGAAATGGAGGCAGAGCACAGACTAGTTTGCAGAGGTCTGACATTGTCCTCACACAGGAAGCTTCTTGGTGCTCAGAGCGATCTCCATATTGTAATGAGAATGTCAGTCAGTGCCTGTGGCTTCTTCACTGTTTGAGCGCCAGGCTTTGATCTGCTGGGGCTCAGGCAGGGTTAAGCAGCTCTGTTTCTCACTCTCTAAAATCCTGCTCTGAGTGGGCGGGCTAGGTCCGCAGGAGAGCGTGCCCACAGAGAGAAAGAAACCCCAGGTCAGGATGATGCTAAACTCAGCCTTAATGAGCCATAACGCAGGTGCCATTTCTCATCAGAATCCCTGTGGTTTCGGAAGTGGAAGAAAAATATCAAACTAAAGGAAGGTGCCTTTTTGTGTTGATCTTCATGGGGGGGCGGCAAGAGATAAGAAGCATGTCAATGCGCATTAGGTGAATGAAGTGCGCTATATTGAGGTTCCTTCCACACACTGTACGTTTTTGTGTGGGGGTGTTGGGTGGCGTGGATTGTTGGTCCAGATGGAGAACCTAGGGGAGGTTCCTCTGCGGTGGAGGAGCCCTGCGACGGGCAAGCTGAGCTGGTCGGAGTCAGGGAGCGGTTAATGTGCTCTTCATGCTTGGTCGGGCCGAGACCACCATTCTGCTGTGCCCTTATCCACCTTGCCACCACTGGCCACCTTAGAAACGACAAAGAAGCACTTCCACTAACCTGACAGCCAACCTCGAATGGCAACGCTCCACTCAGGCTGCGCACACACAGAATTTTAATAGCTCTGAGACAATGGCCACCGGCACCAGCCAGGATCCATAAAGCATTTCCCTCAGAGCTTTCACTGCACCATGCTGGCACGCGATCATACTCTTGGGGCTTGGACTGAACACTTGTTCTTTCATTCCCTCCCTTATTCCAACACGATAGGGGCCATGTCCCCTTCTGCGTAATCCTCTGGCACCTGTGCATAAGCACGTTAGCCAATCCTGCTTTTCTCATCACAAAGGCTTAGAATAAGTGGACGCAAGTTCTAGGCAACCTCTGGCTTAAAGGTGTTTTTTAAGCGGTGCCCTTTCCTGAATCATTGTAGAACCTTGGGGTAATGGTCACCTCTGATTTGTCTTGCCAAAAAGAGCACAGCACTTCTTGTAGTGCCTGTAGTGGCCGTGCCCCTAGCCTTCAGGTGCAATACTGGAGAAGTCAGTGTATATGTTTGTCTGTCTGCTGGACCAGGTGAGTGTACGAGACTGGCACAGGAACAATCCTGCTCTGCGCTCCTGGTCCCTGCTGAAGGTCAGCCTGATCTGTCACTCTCTTTCAGCGGCGGTTGTCACGGTGACAACCGGCACCCTGCCGATTTACACTTCATCAACTCTCCAAGCGTGCAAAGTGCCCTCCACCCTGGCAGCAAGGTGAAGAGCCCCATTACCCTTCAGGCCAAACAAGCATGTTGCCGCATTAAGACAAACAGATGCAACAGCAGCGTGGCCGCGGCACTATCGTCACCGTAACATTCGGCGTTCCGATCCGCGTTACTTCGTACATTTGTGAGGCACAAGGGTTGGCGCTTCAGCACTGCCAAGGGTTCTTTTGTTTAGGCAGATTGCGATTGCACCAAGAAAGAGAGAAAAAGCTTTTATTTTACTGTTGTTGTCTTTCTTTGAAAAGCACCACAGGTCTGTTGAATGAGGCGTAGAATAATAAAGGAACTCGGAATTACTTTGTTTGCCGCGGCACTATCGTCACCGTCACATTCGGCGTTCCGATCCGCGTTACTTCGTACATTTGTGAGGCACAAGGGTGGGCGCTTCAGCACTGCCAAGGGTTCTTTTGTTTAGGCAGATTGCGATTGCACCAAGAAAGAGAGAAAAAGCTTTTATTTTACTGTTGTTGTCTTTCTTTGAAAAGCACCACAGGTCTGTTGAATGAGGCGTAGAATAATAAAGGAACTCGGAATTACTTTGTTTGACTTCTGTTGCAATTCAATCGGTGGGGTAATTTGCAGTCTCTCATAGCACTGAATTTCATTAGCTCCCCAGGTTTTCTCCGCACATCTGTCTATGGCTGCAGTATGAGTAGGTTGCCACGGGTTAATGGATGTGTAATTGATGCGATTAATTGAGGTGTAATGTAGCACGGCATTGCGATTTTGATCCAGGGGGCTGTGGGCAGCCAGTGACGTAACTCAAACACAATTAGAGGCGGCATTGAGCTATCAAATAGAGATTTAATTAGGAGTGAAGACAGAATGGGGGGCAGTCAATGGTCGGCAGATTGAATTATCCGAGCACAGCCTCCTGAAGGCAGCATCGACACAATGCCAGCGCACATTCTTACCCTGTCCTCTCTTTCTTTCAACACCTATCTATTTTCTTACCTTTTGTCACTTCTTCTTTCTCTGCCACTTCGTCACAGTCTCTGGCGCTGTGCATATGCTGTCTCCTTGCATTTCCCTCTATAACTACTCTTTCTACTCACTTCTGTTTGCATCTTTTCCCCACCTCTCTCTACTCTCCCTCCCTCCTGTTTCATCTGCCTTTCTCCTTCTCTGGTTCTCAATCTCACACTGACTCAACACCAAGGGATGCATGCGCCCTGGGACGTGTCTCTGATATCCATGAGATTAATTAGGCACCAGAGCGCTTGACACAACACGGAGAAGCAACTGTGCACACCAACCATCAATTAATGAGATGCAGTGCACCCTCATACTTCATCCACATCTATTTTTCACCCCTCTGTCAATGCCCCTGAGAATCCCAATCAGTTGCCCTGACTGCATGTTTCTCTCTTCATCCAGTGGACTCTGTGAAGTCAGATACTGTTTTGATGGACTTGAGTAGTGAGTTTTAGAGCGAAGCAGAGGGAGCACTGAAGTTTTAATGGCGTGTGTGCTGTAATTATGTGCCTACTTATAGAGAACTACATCTTAGGGCTTGTCTTCAAGTCTAATTTAATGCAAGTAGGTAGGTGGCAAACAAAACCGGTAAATGAGAGCGCAAGCTACAAATTCACTTGATCTTACTGTGAAGATAAATTACATCATGTAAGCTGAAGGCATGCAAACACCTCATCGAAGTGTAAAGAAGAAAGATAGGAGGCAGGAAAGCACTCTGACATGGCACGAAGAGGCAGCTACGAACTGTAATTAGAAAGTAGGGCAAAGAATAATGGAGGAAAATAACAAACAAAGGCATCGAAATGAGAATTCCACTGAGCCCCGGGTCATTAGAGTTAATTCTGCGCATTCTGCCATCTGCTGCGATTGTTTACACTTGCCTGGATAATTAGATCCTAATTAGTTGATGGGGTGGTGGGAAAGCATTCCATCCACACATTATTATTTCACTGGCTCCATTATGGTAGAGCACCTGGACGTATGACATGGCACTGTCCAAAACCTCGCTCACTTAATGCCGGGTTCACAAAAGAACGAGTCAAAAAAACAAACAAACAAACAAACAAAAAAACGACAAACATGCAGTTTAATTACAGGCTGATGCGCACATTTAGGCTCCCCTACAGGAAATCACACATTGCATTATTCGCGACTAAATGGCATCCGAGGCAATCATTTCAAATGGAAAGGAAGGCCTAGGCCCCATCTGTTTGAGCAGTCATTTCACTGGGCCTTAGAGATACTGACACTCCAACAGCACAGAACAAGCTGTCGGATTCCTCCCACTTTCTTCCAACCCCTCCCCTACACCTGAAACCCCTGTGTTGGAGAGATAGCACACTTGTTAATAGTCAGGAGCTCTGCATTGTATCTGGAGGCTGGCATTGTAATATATGTGTGCGGAAAGGCCGCTGATTGTGATTCTTATCGTTGCGCGTGTGCTGGCTAGAGCGCCGGGAGGTGACTGTGTGAATGGCAGGGCTGGATGTAAATGCTAATGGCTGCATGACTTTGACAGAGAGAAGAATTACCATCCGCCTTCATTACATTTACAACGGTCCGCGTGCCAAAACAGACAGGGCTCGGCTTGGACACTGGTTTATTTATTTGTTATGAGGGTGCACAACACGGTTCGCATTAGGAACATCAGTCACATGCATTTCGTATGGGAGGGACATTGATGCAGCTCTGCACCATCAAGGATATGCCAGCCATATTTTACATCAGTGTGACTTGAAAAAGAGAAGCATCAACACTCTGGGTTTTCAGAAAAGAGAGATAGAATGTGTTCTCACAGAGGACAAAACAATATCGAGGCTAAAAACTGCACAATGGCCGTACAGCTGGGAGCACAAGCTGGTAACAAAAGTAGAAAAATAAACTACCTTGTGACTGGAACAAGCAAGACTCATGGGGAGTTGAAATGAGGTGACCAAACAAGAACTTTTATGTTTGAGAACATACACGACAATTTGAGCAGACAAACAGCAGTTTCTCATCTCAGCCTGCAGATGAGTCTACTGAGTCTACGGTGTGTAATGGCACTCCATTACACACATGCACACACTTCCTACAGACCTTTTTGACCACCATTTTCCCCCATCATTCTTCTTAATAGGGCTGTTGGTGTTCTCAGAGATGGTGTAATTATACCTCCCCTGTGACACTCAATGACCCCACTTCCAGCTGCAGTCCCCATTCACTGAGAGTAAGCACTCTACATCCCTAAACACCTCATCGCTGACCCATGACCTCCATCATTCCGAGAGTTCTATTCCAGCCGGAACCCTGTAGCTGTGTTTAGACTACCACAGCCAGCTCCGTCTAGAAGTGGTGGGCATTTGGGCACAGATGTACGCGCCGATCATGCTGGATTGTAGAGCAGAGCACAGATACAGATCCGAACACTCAGACATTATGCTAATGACATTGTTCTCACACATCTTACATGTCTCCTCGCTGAATCTCATCTCGCTTCTCAATTACCCAGATATTGTGCATCAGTAGCTGAGAGGCACTGCGCAGAAACAAAAGCAGAGAGGAGTTATTTTCAAATTTTTCACTAATTATTGTGTTTGCTGGGACATAATAGTGGCCGGCAATGGTCTTGCATGTGAGGGTGGGTGCAATTAACCTCTGTAGTCAGCATAAAGCAGCAGCGTGTGGAATCTGCTCCGTGCTTGTGGTTAACATGGCACCCATATAGATAAACTTCCTGGAATTCTGGAGTTTGAGTAAGACTGACCACACCTTTAAAAATAGACTAAATAAGCATCTGGTTATACAAACACGGGAGAGGGCAAGAACTGTGGTGCAGGCTGCTTGGGATCAGCATTTTTCTGTAAGAACTGCAGACGAATGTGGTTTAAATTCATGTGCCCTGGTCACAGGGATAGATTTCCACAGCACAGGTTATGGTCTGGCCAAGTGAAATATGTGGTAATGGGCACATTAACAGATTTATTTAAATGAGTGAGTACTTTTGTTGTCTGTCACGCATAAGGGTGAAGAATTTGTGGACAGCTGCTGGGCTTAATGACTTAATGACAAATGAATGTATGTCACATTAATGCCATCCAGGAGGAACGAGAAACCCACACAGTTTTCCTGATTGAGTTCACACTAGCATCAGGCCAAAATGGAAACTTCCTGGAATTCTGGAGTTTAAGTAAGACTGACCACACCTTTAAAAATAGACTAAATAAGCATCTGGTTATACAAACACGGGAGAGGGCAAGAACTGTGGTGCAGGCTGCTTGGGATCAGCATTTTTCTGTAAGAACTGCAGACGAATGTGGTTTAAATTCATGTGCCCTGGTCACAGGGATAGATTTCCACAGCACAGGTTATGGTCTGGCCAAGTGAAATATGTGGTAATGGGCACATTAACAGATTTATTTAAATGAGTGAGTACTTTTGTTGTCTGTCACGCATAAGGGTGAAGAATTTGTGGACAGCTGCTGGGCTTAATGACTTAATGACAAATGAATGTATGTCACATTAATGCCATCCAGGAGGAACGAGAAACCCACACAGTTTTCCTGATTGAGTTCACACTAGCATCAGGCCAAAATGGAATCTGCTGAGTTTTATGTGTGGAATTATTCTTTGGACAGGATTTGAAAAAAAATGTAACGTAACCTGAGAGAGCTAAAATTCTTTAGGTACCTTAGAGATAATTTACTTTTTTTTTGTCCATACAATGGAAGTCAATGATCACCATCATTGTTCAAATATTGTTCTGTGTTCTGAACAACAAAATCTTTACGACTTTGCATTTAAAGATTTGGGTGAACTACAGCATTCCTTTAAATCAGCTTACTGGAACCAGATTTTACATTCAGGCACTGATTCTGCTTTATTCTAGTGGTTTAACGCAGACAATGTCAATAAATCAAACACTCAAATTTATTAAAATACCCATTAATTGAATAGGTTTAACAATATGTAAAACTATGCAAACTGAAAATTTTGTGCATGCATAAACAAAAGCATGTAAAGCAGTGTGATTTACCAGCATAGAACAAACAAATGGCATAAACGCTAGCTTAAATATTGTCATTAATCAAGTTAGCATGGAGAGGTGAATATGATGTTGTCAAAACTGATATGGGACTGCTGTTTTAAACTAATAAGCATATTTATTTTGCTAAATGATTAGAATGTATTATTAGCATTTAGCATTGTTTTTCATTGAACAGACCAGTGAACCAACCAAACGAGAACCACTGGCTTAAAGCAAAATCAAATTAACCAAACTAAATACATTAGTACAGAAAGGGCTGGGAAACTTTGACGGACAAAACTTCTGTTTGAGGTGAACAACATATAACTTTTCTGTAGGGCAACAGTTGGCTCTACTGACATATCTTCCCATCTTTCAGACTAAACTCTAAAACATTTGTAGTGATGTTTAATCACCAGTTTTGTGAAATGTCTGTCTATTTTCCTGCAGCAAAGGCAAGAATCAAAAACCTTGCTGTAGGGGGGCAATACTTTCCACCCTACCCAGATGTCACACTGGCAACCTCCTACTAACAAATCCAATTTATATGCAACAGTATTGGAAACTGCAGCCTGAGAGGTTCAATGCAGGGTTGAAGTTGTGAAAGTAAAATCAAGGTTAGCTCTATTTTTGACATCCTCTTATATTCAGGAGTTCTTAAAAGACAGAGAGAAAGGTAGAGTGAGACAAAGAAAGAGAAAGAGAGAGCAAGCAATAGGGAGATAAATAGTAAGTGAGTGAGAGAGAGAATTATAGAGACAGCAATTTTACTTCTCACACAACGTCAGCTTTATCCCTGAGGGATGGAAATAACAATATTAAAATTAACAACACAACCATTTCATTTTTCCCTTTATACCCTTCATTACATCATTTAAAAATTTTAGTGAGGACACAGAAGGTTGAGTTAATGATAATAATCTCCCATATTCAAATCCTCTCTCACAAATGACAAATAAGGAGGCCCTTGAACACCTGGAAATCTAGATTTAAAAGTGTGCCACCAACGACTGCCACAATGTAAATTAAATGAAGAAATTAAACTTACTGTATACAGTATACTGTTGTCTCGTTAGCAATATATGGGCTCATTCTCGTAACAGCAACTTTTTGGACTTTAAATAGGCAGGTGCCCCTGGAGCCTTGCAGGACCATAATCTGACCTCTCTGTGGGGGCCTCAGGCGAGATCATTAAAATGGGCCCCACCACTGCAAAAATAGTCTTAAAATAAAACATCCCTAGAACCACTGCAACGTGACTAGTGGTTTCTTTGGTATCCAGAGAAAGTGCTAAAAATAATCACCCTCTACACAACATGCATAAATGTTGTTCAACAGATTCAATGCAATTTTAAATTCAACGAGCAGAGCAGCGTGAAAAAACAAAACTAGATTTCTTCAGTTCATTGATTAAAGTTGGACTGACAGTTTTGTCACAGCGTGCCTCTCACTTCCACTGTACAATTGCTAGTTAGCATTTTCCTTCAGCTGTCAACTCATTTATTATGAACCATCTCAGCAGTGCCTAAGGTGACCGTCTATATCACTGATAGGATGGACCGGTGTCACAGAAAAATCTCAATTTCTTAAAGGTTTAGTTCACCCAAAAATGAAATTCTCTCATGAATTACTCACCCTCACGCCGTTCTAAACCCGTAAGACCTTCGTTCATCTTCAGAACACAAATTATATTTTGGATGAAATCAGAGAACTTTCTGACCCTACATAGACAACAATGGAACTACCACGTTCAAGACCCAGAAAGGTAGTAAGATCATTGATAAAATAGTCCATGTGACATCAGTGGTTCAACCTTAATTTTATGAAGCTATGAGAATACTTTTTGTGCGCAAAGAAAACAAAAATAACGACTTCATTCAACAATTTCTTCTCTTCCGTGTCAGTTTTCTATTTTACGGTTGAAACATTGATGTCACATGGACTATTTTTTTTAAAGATTTCTTTTTTGGCGTTTTATGCCTTTTATTTAGATAGGACAGTAGGTCGACAGGAAGCGAAGTGGAAGAGAGAGGGGGGACGGGATCGGTAAAGGTCCACGAGCCAGGACTCGAACTCGGTATGCCCGGAGCGCAACGGCGCTACATGTCGGTGCTGCAGACCACATGGTCTATTTTAATGATGTCCTTACTACTTTTCTGGGCCTTAAATGTGTCAGTTGCATTGCTGTCTATGCAGGGTCAGAAAGCTCTTGGGTTTTGTCAAAAAATATCTTAATTTGTGTTCCGAAGATGAACGAAGGTCTTAAAGTCTTAAAAAATATCGTTCTACAGCTGTACTATGACAAATTAAAAAGCTATTCTATTCTAAAGGGGTCATATGATGCGATTTTAAGTTTTCCTTTCTCTTTGGAGTGTTACAAGCTGATTGTGCATAGATAAGATCCCTGAAGTTGCAAAGACTAAAGTCTCAAAGCCAAAGAGATATTCTTTATCAAAGTTAAAACTCTGCCACGCCCCCCTAAA
>NW_015650001.1:1799764-1800143 GCF_001515625.1 Sinocyclocheilus rhinocerous
TTGCTGTCTATGCAGGGTCAGAAAGCTCTCGGGTTTTGTCAAAAAATATCTTAATTTGTGTTCCGAAGATGAACGAAGGTCTTAAAGTCTTAAAAAATATCGTTCTACAGCTGTACTATGACAAATTAAAAAGCTATTCTATTCTAAAGGGGTCATATGATGCGATTTTAAGTTTTCCTTTCTCTTTGGAGTGTTACAAGCTGATTGTGCATAGATAAGATCCCTGAAGTTGCAAAGACTAAAGTCTCAAAGCCAAAGAGATATTCTTTATCAAAGTTAAAACTCTGCCACGCCCCCCTAAAACGGCTCGTTCTAACACGCCCCCACATATCTACCTCACTATGTGGAAATATTAGCACAATGCGGCCCAAATGTGCAC
>NW_015650001.1:1800404-1809020 GCF_001515625.1 Sinocyclocheilus rhinocerous
GGGGCTTTGTAGAAAACGAAGCGTTTGAGAGAGGCGGGGCATAGAGGACCTACAATAATGTACAGTATTTGAAAAATAATGTGTTTTTTGAACATTAAAGCATGTCAACATATTCTGTTACACCAAATACACCAAATAATGATCTTTAAAAAAGCATCATATGACCCCTTTAAAGGTTTGGAATGACATGAGGGTGAGTAATTAATGACATAATTTTCATTTTTTACATAATTTTCATCCCTTTAATGCTTGACAAAAACCATATAGATCATAATATCTTGTACTAGCTGATCAAAAGTGCATTTCTTAATCAGATGCAGTAGGTGGCTAAGCTGCTAGCTTGCTAACTGATGGCTAAATGAACACAAAATGTACGAGAATGCTTAATTTGATTATTGGTGATACAATGTCAAATGATATGCAAATGATATGCAGAAATTATATTTTCTTGATTAAGTCCAAAAAATCCACTAAATGATTTTCTATCATTTGTAATCCAGCACCAAACAGAGTACCCATAAAAAACCACTGGCCCCGCTCTTACCTGCTGGCCTTTACTAAGCTGATGCAGACAAACATCACAAAGTGCAGTAGATTCCTACCATCAGAGTCGGTGGCTCTAATGTTCCTGGCAGCAGCCGGGATGAGTGATTTGGCGGATTAATGCTGCTTGCCACACTGACAAGAGTTATGGCCCTCGATTTGCATCATAAACGTCTGTTAGCTCTCCACATTTGGAAATGAATATTAGCAAATGACAAACCGACAGGAAGCCAGATGGGCGACGCTGGGCTGATATTGTCAAGGTTTTATTTTGCATATGCGAGACCCATTTTTTTTACATCTACATCCCTAAGCTGCGGGTAAATACACATCGAGAGTGTCTCTTTTACCCCGCCTCACCCGCATCAACATTGTAATCCCAGGGATAATCTCTGTCTACAATATCCGAGATAGAAATGAATTGGTGGAGAAAATCACAAATGAACATATTTAAATGAAACCCATTAGGGAATATTGGCGTCACAGTGGTGAGTAACGCATTGGTATTTTAAACCGGCATTAAACGCTTCAGAATTTTATTAGAATCACTTAAACACAGTCATGCATACTTCACCACACTGGATTATATTAATACATTCAGATTTATTCATGAGCATTTTCTCAGATAGACAAAATTACATTTTGATTTCAGATAAGAGCTGCCACATGGCAGAAAGCATGCTTTATTGCGCTTAGATCAGAATCATCAGAACTCAAGACAAAATTCAAATTTTTACTGCTATGACAGTCCAAACATATATAGCTCAAAAAGAGCACCAGCTGTTTTAAAAAGCCCATGGAAATACATTTTTCAAACTGCTCTTCATAGGCTCTCAGAATCAATGGCCTATTACCTTTTCACCCCTGACATTGTATGCACACTACTTCGAATACTAACACCATTTAGCACTTCTCATAGAGCGAGTTCAACGTCAAGCATACATAATTCATCAGGCCTTCTCTGACGATCACTTTTGAATGCGGCTTTTCAAACTCAATAAATCTTTTTTGAATTGAAATGCCATAACTGAAACAGACAGGGCGAGAATGCCATGAACATATTTATTTGTTTTGTATTATTGCGCCGGGAAGAACGCATATGGTGGAAACAGGTGCCAGAGATGAATCAGACACAGAGATGGGTTAATACCGAATGACGCCCATGAGACTGTCTGCCCGCGTGCTCTTTTTGGAAGAGATATCATTTTGTTTTCTCGGGAGACGGCTGGCTCGTCCTCATCTTGTTCTCCGCATCTCTCTCTCTCTCTCTCTGTTCACTAGTCAGATGATGCAAAGTATCTCTGTCTGTCAGTCCCCTGTCCTTTGTCCTCCTTTGTAGGCCTTTTCTCTGTCTCCTTATCAGCCTTCGCACGTTGCGAGTAACTTCTGAAATGCACTAATCTAACACTTTCGCTCCTTCTCGCAACTCCAACCACCCTCGCTTCCTCACCTCTCCAGCCCTCTCTCGCGCTCTGACAGAGCCGACGCGACAGGCGAGGGTTTGATCCCTCAATTTCGCCCCAGCGCTTGGGTCTGCTCCGCGACCGCTGGACGACAGCCCCTCAGCCACAGATTAAAAAGTCATGAGTGCTTTTAGGCGAGCAGCTCGGCCTGCCCGCTTGCCCCACTGTGCATTGGCTCTCCGAAAATAGCCTTTGTGTTTCTGCGACAATGGAGTCGGAGAAGTAGGGAAGAGCGGGGTGCAGTGGCGCATAGCTTCCCTCCATGCTTTTAACCACAGTTCTCAGCTTTGCTTTTAATTGAAATATCCGAAGCTTGCCGGGCTCTAGCTCATGAGCGGCGTGCTAAACATGAGAGGCAGGCACCAAGCTCTTTAAAGATTCAGAACCACTCTTTGTCTACATTCGCCCACACATGCACACCAGTTACCCACCGAATGGACGGGGCGGAACAAAGAGCTGCTGAGGTCAGGACCCCGGGACGTCGACGCAACCTGGGCACCGGCTGGGAATGCAACGCACCTTGCATTCTGAAGAGAATCCAGAAACTTCTACGAGACATGAGACTGAATAGAGTCCATGCACCTGAAGCTAATTAGAGTGGAGACGCTGCTGTCGTGTGCATGGCGCATTGTAATTACAGGTTGTGAATATGGTCGGCGTCTGTCTTTTTATTGACCAGCGGCTTCTGAGCGATAGTGGTTAGTCGTACCAGGCAAGGTCCCCCCAAGGGTCGTAATGAACAAGTGGAATGTGAACGCATGACAAATGCTTCCAAGCTGTCAATCCCGCTGAGAGATCAATTGGGATCTATAAGACTTTGGGGGGAGGTGGGTTCTCTGAGATCATGTTTTTGGCAACATAATATCTGTGGTAGTGCTGAGCATAAATATGTAGTTAGATTGCAGAACATCAGTGAAAGTATAAGGAGGAGGAGAGGAGGACCACTTGTTGAAAAATGAATGGCAGAATTTGCGAGGCTTATGCTGCGTTCAAGTCCTCCTGAGAAGTTCCTAGTTAAGAGTTTGAAAACCGTAATCACAGTGTGATGTGCATTCAAGTGATTTCGGTCAGAAATAAAATGCACTCACTGGGAAATTTCATATTATTTTCTCTCTTTTTTTTTTTTTGCACACGCTGACCAGTGGGTCAATGATTTTATGCTCATTGTTTTGTTCTGAATATTTATTTATTTATTCTTAAATATATTAAAAATGCAATTCACACAGACAATGACTTGAATACAAATCTTTTATGATAAGAATAAATTACATTTTCTTCATTAAAATTCATTTTGAGTTGGAGCCATAGCCTTGTGGGCAGCACTCAGGCATATGGTGCAACAGTGCTTCGGGCAAACTGATTCCGGGCTTGTGGTCCTTTATCATCCCATTATCCTTTATCCAAATATCTCCTCTAAAAACAGAATGGCTGAATTCAGAATAGCATGCCACCATAGTACTCTTTTCTGTTTCTGTACTGCATCTGTATATGGAATACATATAAAGAATACTATTCTAAAATGCAACAGACACCTGAGCCATAAATGCTACAGTATAATCACTCTATACACATAAAAGGAAATATCACAATGCCAAAACATGGCCAGTGAATGATCTGACTTGCCTTTGAGAACACCTACAAACAAACATCCTTGATGAAAATGCCAGCTTCAACCAAAATCAATTTCCATGCTGGTTAGGGCTGGCAATCTAGGTTGGCCAGCGTAAAATTTGACATCAGCACAGCACCTCCATTGTGAAAAAGAAATGCGCTTAATTGTTATTGAATGCATCTTGTATTATACTTCTGATCTTAAAAGTATATTTAAAAAAATGTCCTTGCATATAAAATAGTAATGAAAAAAGTTGAGTTTCGGTTCCTTCAGCACACTATTTTCCTGTTTAATACTATGAAGCTGCTTTGACACAATCTGTATTATAAAAAGCGCTATATAAATAATCATGACTTGACTTGAAAAAGACACACTTTCATGAATATGTTTCTTAATAATGTCAAAATCATTGACAATTTATTATGTGTTAATGATATTTTGTTGGACTCTAAAGAAGTTCACTCATTTTGATATGTTGCCTAACATATTAAAGCACACGTACAGTACTTGATTATAATTCAGTATTACACTGAAGTAAATACATTTTAAATGTACTAAATATGAACAATCTGTAATTACAAACATATTTAAACCCATGACACATAAGTTTCAACAGAAATTATATTTAAGTATATTTTAGTTTACTATAAATTACTACACTTTAATGAAAAACAACAACTGATGTAACTTAATAATAATACAACAACTGATTACACTTAAATAATAACAATAATAATAAGACTATTCCAGGTGAAATGTTTCTGAAAACATCCATTAGAGAACTTTCTGAGTAATAATGTTGCCTAGTGGCATTTAAAGCAGTACATTACAACAAAATATGTTTATAGAAAATTCATGTTGGTGGTAAATCATTCAATAAAAAAACGAGTAAGTCTGGAATGAACAATTCGACATCTTATGTAAACAATCTATTCATGTCTACATATGAACATATATATATATATATATATATATATATAGATTGACTTCATATAGCTTATTCCTTTGAGAATTGTAGTAACTGTGAAATTACAAGGATGTATTTAAGGCTTAATTAAGTGGCTGCATGTAATATAAATTTAAACTATAATACATTTTCATTTAATTGCAAATAACATGCAATTAAGTATAAAGTAATATATTCTTTTACTTTCGGACTTGTAACCCAAAGGTTGCGGGTTCGAGTCTCATACCGGCAGGGATTGTATCATATGCTGGTAACCAGCAGTGTCGGTCTTTACTGGTCCACACACTGTAAACACAAAGCAAAGCAAAAGCAAAGATTTCTTCTCATCCAGGTAGGATAGACTCTCGCCTTTCCCCTTGACTTTTTCATTCCCACTTTGACAAGGCACAGAAGGACACAGACACACCTCTTCACTCAGAGCTTCTGTGGAGGACGGCCTGTCAGCTGAAAGATGACAGCTTTTCTTTGGGTCATCTCACCGGCAGAAGAGCTGATGAAAACCAGATCATTCCAAGGGAAAGAAAAGAGTGCCAAGCAGCTCCAACACACTGAGTTCTATCTCACAGCCAAGTGAGGAGTCTGAACACGCAAGGCCGACTTCTGTGTGCACTGCATGCTTGGCAAAGAAAGTGCTTGGCACCCCTGTAAAGAACCCAGTTGTTTTAGCCCGAAGCTGTTGAAGGTTTGTAAACTGTTCTGCCTTCAGCAACCCCACCCACTCGGCTCCCATGGTTCCTGTTGTACACTACTACTTCACAAAGGTGTTTTTTTCCTGACATAAGATATTCAGATACGTCATACGGCTCCTTAATCAGGCCTGGGAGACTATCTGCCGCTCTTGCACCCCCTTACAGGCTGTTGTGGCGTAGATCACATGCCACGAGTCATTTGCGTGAGCGCCGTGAGGAACATAAACCTGATGCTCTGCTTCATCACTTTAAGTGCCTATCTCACAGTGTGCGACACGATGAAAGCAAATCAGATTGTGGCTAAACCCGCAGTTCCTTTCCCTGTCTACCGTAGCGCAGCCAGCTTTTCTGCATGGGATCAGTGCACTTCATAAAATAATATGCCGTGGGATATTCTCCGAGTCAAAGGGCAGGGATAACCTTTTGCATTTGCATTTAAAGGCGACTACATTATTGTGAATAATGATCGTTTGATCCTTTATTTTCTAAATTGATTTTTTTTTTCATCAAATAGAGTTTGAAAAGGGCTGTGATTATAGATCTTCGTAGAGCCCACAAGCCTCAAAGACCTGCATATCAAAAGAAGAGAACAAGGTGCTGAGATCTGACTGACAAGTTTGAGAATGAAAAGTATATTAATGTTTTATGAATCAGCGGGATATTATCAAAGCGCCCGCTCTTACCCGTTCTTTCCGAGATGTTTTCTTTCCCAAATCTGTCTTAATTATTGAAAGGCCAGCCCCAACTTTTTTTATTTATTTATTTATTTATTTTTTTTAAACACTGTTTCGCACCAACTTTCCTCAGACTCACTGTTGTGAATATCAAGCTGAGATTATTGATCAGAGTTTCTTTATTCCTGCCTTTTCAAAAAAACTGTCATAAACATGACAGGTTTAAAAGTGACAAATTACACCGAACAGAGTCACGAAATACCGTATTGACCCGAATATAAGACGATGTTTTTTTCTTGGAAATACATCTGAAAAAACGCGGTCGTCTTATATTCAGGGTCTAGACTTTGAAGGGGGGTCGTCTTATAATCAGGGTCGTCTTATATTCGGGCCAATACGGTAATGACTGTTTCAAAAGTGACAAGTTTTAAACACTCTTTCCGTCTTTCATTGCTAGGATAAACAGGTAGTTTCGCCTCTGTCATTCACCAAGTTTTACACATCCTTGAACATTTGTGTTTGTTTATTATATATTATTTTCTGTTTTATCATCCTCTTTTGATTCAGGTTCATTAACAGTTTCATTAATTATTCCTTTAGTACTTCTGAGGAAGAAATATTTTTCAAAAAAGAAATGCAATTCCACTGGCAAATTATGTAATTTCATTACAAAGTTATTTAGTATTTTTATATATTTCATAGTATTTATTCATATTTTGAATTAGCTTTTTTATATAGAGTATGTAGTTTTAGTTTTCATTTAAATTTTAGTTTAAGTTTTAGTAATTTTGTTAAGTGCTTTTGTCATTTTGTTATTTTATATACAAGTTATTTTTATTTCTATTTATTTAGTTTTCGATATTTTAGTACTTTAAGCTAAACTTTTGTTTGAGTTAGTTACCAAAGCAACATTTCTGTTTTTGGTTGAAGTTTTTTAAGTTTAACTTTTTATCTAATATTTATATTTAATTTTATTTAAACTTCATTTCAATTAAAGAAAACATCTTTTTTATAGTTTTCATTTAGTTAACAATAACAGCACTGTTGCATTAATAAATACAACACAACACAGTAAGTTGTAAAGTTGGTTCACTAAACAGAACTGGTCATGCTATGTGTTTTTGAAGTCATTCATACGAGTCTTTCTTCCAGCAATCAGACTGCACGGTATGTTCTGGATTCACTCGAATGATTTGTTAGAGTCATTTGTTCAAGAATCAAACTACACTGGTTGCACTGTACGTCTTTGATTCACGAAAAAGAAGCGATTTACAAGAGTCATCAAACTACAATAGTTGCACTGCATGTTTTTGATTCACTGTAGTACAACCAACTCAGTGGACTCATTGGTTCATAAATGAAACTGCGCAGGTTGTACTGCATGTTTTTGATTCACTGAAAAGAACTGACTCATAGCCGTTCTTTCGAGTGCTGTATTTTTCAGATACATTTCACATATTTTTTTTTCTCACGAACTGCAGATTCTGCTTCTGACTAATCTATGTCACACATGGAGTTGGCAATAACAGTATTGTTTAAGAGTCACCGTCGCTGGGCCACAAACAAACACGAGAAGACGAGATGTTTTCCTGCACGCTGCAGCAGGATATTAATCAGCCATGTTGAAGTAGCTGAGAAAACAGACTTGATTCCACCAGCGAGCAAGACAGCGAGCGAGCTCTCATCAGGGTGTAGTTGATGCTCTTCAGTGGATGTCCATGCTCAGAATATAGAACAATCTAGGAGTGTTTACACAGCACATGGGTCAGATCCTCCGGCTGTCTATTCAAATGGGTAATTAATCCTGAAATGAGGTATAGTGGAAGTCACACAGCTCACGAAAGCACCGCAACATGCTTATCTGCATCTGGATGATGGACCGAAACCTCTTCGCACGTGTTCACAAACACACGGATAAAGCTGGCGCCACACTCTGACTCATTCCGCTCACGTCTGCTGGACGAGCCGTCTGATGCACCAGCATCTTCCTGCTTTCGTACACAGCAATCTCCTCTAATCCTCGGTGGATCAAAAGAGCCAGGCTAGACTAGGCTCCTCTCCATTAAGCCGTGGGGCGCACAGAACCATCCCTTTCGCTTTTAGCCCCATCACATGTTCTGATCAATACCGAGTCAATCAATCTGAACCGTTCCACTGTGAGGATCTGTCCAGGAGGAGAGGATAGTAGAAAGATGGCTCAACGATTCTTATTGGCCTAGCGAGTGTGTGTTATGTGGGCTGTTGAAGGTAGAGAGTTAGGGCGCTAACGGGAAGTACTGTCCAGAGACACTGCAACAAATAAAATAAAAGTTCCAGAGATGTTTGATGTGTAAGAAGGAGGACTTTGGGACAGAGCGCAGGGATGATTTGAGGGATCAGACTCAGATCAAAGAGATCCATAATACCTGCTGAAAGCTATCTGTTAGCATTCCCAATGGCAATTGCTCAGCTGTAGTACATTCCTATTGTAATGTGATGTGACATATTACATGCAGTATGACTATTGTCAACCAGATGATCCAGATGAATATTTCAACCAGATGATCCAACGGTAGCTGCACGGATCTCAGGCTGCCTGGCGGACATCTCGGCATGGATGAAAGAACATCACCTACAGCTCAACCTGGCAAAGACTGAGCTTCTTTTCTTCCTGCCACTCCAACTCTAC
>NW_015650001.1:1811315-1818058 GCF_001515625.1 Sinocyclocheilus rhinocerous
CTACATTAAACACTTCACTTACAGATAGCTACAGACCTGTCTCTCTCCTTCCATTCATAGCGAAAACCCTTGAACGAGTTGTTTTCAACCAGGTATCATTGTTTCTTTCACAGAACAACAAACTGGATGCTAACCAGTCAGGTTTCAGGAGTGGCCATTCAACTGAGACTGCGTTACTGTCAGTAATGGCAAAAGCTTATTCCAAATCATCAGTTCTTATTCTGCTGGATCTATCTGCTGCTTTTGACACTGTCAATCACCAGATCCTCCTGTCTGCCCTCTCATCACTGGGCATCACAGGGATTCCACTTTGCTGGTTTGAATCCTATCTCACTGGTAGGTCTTTCAGGGTGGCCTGGGGAGGGGAGGTATCCAAAGCTGTCACTGTGGTTCCTCAGGGATCAGTTCTTGGACCCTTCCTCTTCTCCATATACACTACATCACTGGGTCCCATCATACAGGCACATGGCTTCTCCTACCATTGCTATGCTGATGACACACAGCTCTATCTCTCATTTCAACCAGATGATCCAACGGTAGCTGCACGGATCTCAGGCTGCCTGGCGGACATCTCGGCATGGATGAAAAAACATCACCTACAGCTCAACCTGGCAAAGACTGAGCTTCTTGTCTTCCTGCCACTCCAACTCTACAGCATGATTTCACCATCCCGCTCGGTTCTTCTACAATTACCCCATCAACTTCTCAGAAATCTTGGTGTAATCTTTGATGACCAGCTGACCTTCAAAGACCACATTGCAAAGACTGCTCGATCTTGCAGGTTTGCATTGCACAACATCAGAAAGATCAGGCCCTTTCTAACGGAGCATGCTGCACAACTTCTTGTCCAGGCCCTTGTCATTTCTAGGCTGGACTACTGCAATGTTTAAAAATAATGCTAAAAATAATAATACATTATAAATTATAATTATTAAAAAGATCTGGCCTCAGGCTGGAAAAGACTGGAAAAAAATATTTATTAGCATTCCCAATTGTGTAAAAGGCTGTTGCTTAGCTAGTGCAATTGTTAGTGCTAGTTCTATTATAATATACATAAATATAATATAAATACAGTTGAAACTAGAAAATATGATTATTATTTTAATAATATACTATAGCAGAAAAAAATATACGACTCAATATGAGTCTGGACTGGAGAAAACTATCAATTATAATGCCCATTTACACCAATGGAAATTGCTCAGCTGGTGCAGTAAATTTGTGTTATATAATAATGTATATAAATATGGACAAAATCATGATTATTGATGTATATAAATATTAAATGTATATACTATAATATAAACCGCAAATAAACTGTAAAAATATTATAGTAGAAAAACAGAAGAAAAATAACAATAAAAATAATATAAGAGAAAAAAATAAAATAAATTAATGTACTAAAAAAATCCATCTTTGTCTGGAAAAAAAAGATTGATTAGCTCTCCCAGTTATCATAAAGGCAACTGCTTAGCCAGTGCTGTAAATTTCTATTGTAATATAATGTACATAAATATATATTAGAATATCAATAAAGCAGACAAAAAACATTCCACCTCAGTATAAATATATGACTGCAGAAAACTGTCCATTATGTTTCACAGTTATATCAATGGAAATTTTAAATAGATAATTAGAATAATGTCTTAAAATACATACGCACATTTATATATTGCAAACATAATTTAACGTTGTTGTTTAGCATATTTTTAGCATGTCCTAGTTGAAAGGCTTAGCTAGATAGATAGATAGATAGATAGATAGATGGATAGATGGATGGATGTAATGTAATGTAATGTATATTACATCAGACAAATAATACATTATAGTATAAAATATTGTTTTATTAATAGTCAATAATAAATGTATACATTATATACTATATATGCATATGTATATTTATACACACCTGTATATTGATTAGCATTCTCAAATATATTCTGACAATATTTTTGAATGACTACTTTCGAACGAATTCCCTGAATAGAAAAAGTTGCTTTTTGCAGCAGATGTAGATACAGTCCCAACAGAGCCTGAGTGGACGATGCTAGCCAGCAAAACAGAAATCCTGACCGCTTGGATCAGACACACAGGACACCTCCGAGAGCTGATAACCACAGACGGCTGAAGTTTCTCTCGACACAGCAACAGATGCACGCCAATTTCGTACTTTGCTCATCTGTGACAGCGTCTAAGCATCCTGCTGAAAAGCTCATCATATTTAGCCTAAACTCCTCAAAGTCACCCCTCTTCCACTTGTCAGTCACAGGAAGCCCAGGAGAACAGAGAAAGACTGCCATTCCTAAGAGTGTTAAAGTGCATGTGTAGGATTTAGAGAGCGCTCCAGACTTTGAGCTCATGACAGTGGAAGGGTGTCACTGAAGGATTACTGATGGGTGCCTGCTTGTGTCAAGCCCTGAAGTAATCAATCTCTCTCTCGGCCCGTCTCTCTCTCCCCCCTATTTCATTCTTTCGCTGTCTGTATCCTCTTCTGTCCTTCTTTCTCTCCGTCCTTCCTGCAGCTGCATTGTGAGGGTGAGCTGTCCATCCCTTCCGTCTGAGAGCTCATGCTGTCATCCAAGCGGAGGACCGAGAGACTGGAACTTCTGCGGATTTGTCGAGGGGAAATACGGAGCGGCACCCAACAGATCTAATGCTCGGCCTTTATCGTCATGCTATCACAGTCCAGGCGAGACGAGCGCACTGAGTCAAATAAATAAATCTCAGTGAATCAAAGCACATCAAAGGAGAGCCCGTTCAAAGGTCCATATGAAATTAATCTGACATAATCAGCTGACGGCAGACTCGGGGAGCGAGCGTCTCTGACCTATATCACAGTGCCAACGATAAAGTCAACAAGAGAACTTCCCGTCAGTCCGGCTCAGTGGATAAGCTTGTAACCAACATCGTCCTGCTGAGAGGACCAGCAAATGCTTTGTTTTGGATGCTGGTCACCACAGTCAATGACTTAACAGACAGCGCTCTCGCATGAAAGCGCTATAATGTCATATTTAATGATCTATAACAAATTCAAATGAGCTTTAGAGATATCAGAGTGGATATATAATGACTGTGATGCTTGTTTCGCAGTACAAATGGAATCGGCAGTTGAAAAAAAAAAAAAGTATAAATTAATTTACTGTTAGATCTGGCCACATTTTTATTCTTATCAGCAGCCGCTGAATCGCACACACAGGCTTGTGTGATACGGGTATTGCAGTAGCAGATTTTCCAGTATTATTTAAGGTTTTATACACAGTCTGTGGCTCTGTAATGCTATCAAAACATTGTTCTGTTTGTTTGGGTATCCCACAGACACAGCAACATTTGCTCCATCAATGGTGATGTATAAATGAATCTTAAATTAATGATGAATTAATTGCCTTTTAAATAGCAATTAATTTCCTGAACTGCAAACGGCATGCAGAATGTAAAGAAGAAGAACTGAAATTCAGTTAAATTCATAATTGAGTTTGACAAGAAAAACGTTTAAAGCCTTGACAGATGATAAAGTCGTAACTGAATAAGTCAGTTACATAAAAATATGTATTGGACAAAATAACACTAGTTCTTAAGACAGTGTCAAAAACAGTCATTATTTCTGCAGTTCTGTTCAGAAGAACAGAAATTACTCATTTGACCTTGTTTAAAAATAAAAAAAAAAAAATAATTTGAGAAAAACTACCATCGAATACACACTGAAACTGAAACATCTTCACAACAAGCAGCCAAAATAAAAGTTTGGTTTAACTTGACAGAAATATGTTAATATTGTACACTAAATGTCATTCTTAAAGTAATAATAATAATATTTTTAAAGAACATCATACAACCAAGATATTTTTTCATCCATATTTTAATTTACACAGTTAAAATTTTTGGTTAAAAAACAGCAGCTGTAGTAGCAAGATTTTAAGTGTTTACAGATATGCCAAAGTAATAAAATCTGTTTTGTATATTTATAATATACTGATAACTGAGGTAAATACTAATATATAGAAAATACACCGTGTCATACATACAAACACAAAAAAATACCATGACACTAAGGTAATGCAATAAATATTGATACAACAACATAGATGCAACAAAACACTTAGTATTATTTAAGGTCTGTCACACAGTCTGTGACTCTGTAATGCTATTTAAACATTGTTCTGTTTGTTTGGGTATCCCACAGACACAGCAACATTTGCTCCATCGATTTGCTCCATTTGTTTGAATTAATTGCCTTTTAAATAGCAATTCATTTCCTGAACTGCAAACGGCATGCAGAATGTAAAGAAGAAGAACTGAAATTCAATGAAATTCATAATTGAGTTTGACAGATGATAAAGTCGTAACTGAATAAGTCAGTTACATAAAAAGATATATTGGACTCATTTAAACCTGAAAAATAACTCTAGTTCTTAAGACAGTGTCAAAAACAGTCATTATTTCTGCAGTTCTGTTCAGAGGAACAGAAATTACCCATTTGACCTTGTTTAAAAATCAAATCTGTGAAAAAAAATATATATATAATTTGAGAAAAACTACCATCGAATACACACTGAAACTCAAACATCTTCACAACAAGCAGCCAAAATAAAAGTTTGGTTTAACTTGAAGAAATTATAAATTATAGGTAAATTATAGGTAAATACTAATATATAGAAAGTACACAGTGTCATACATACAAACACAAAAAAATACCATGGCACTAAAGTAATGCAATAAATATTGATACAACAACATAGATGCAACAAAACACATGTACATAACTGATATGTCAATTTACAGACCGAATCATGGTACAATGTTTTTTTATTTTCTTTCAAAAACTGTATGTTCAACAGTATTTGATGTAAAACAAATGTCTGTTAGATCTATTGCAGCATTCTCTTGTATTGAGTAAGGGAACTTATTGTCTACCAAGGTTTTTGGTTAAATTCTGCCAGTGAGAAACATAGCTATGCAAATCCAACCAGCTAGACCAGCACCAAACCAGCATGAACCAGCGTGTTAATTCATGCTAGTCTAAGCCGGTCTTTTCAGTAGGATTGGTCCAGGACAGCTTGTGGAGGCTTTGTGGGGGAAATTGAGCTTTCACACTGTTTAGCTCTGTCACAGCAAATAACCAAGAGCAGGCTTAGCAATGTGCCAGTTAATTATGTTGTGGTTGGTCATATACTTCTTGTTTTCCATTAAAGGCAACAATGAGCTGCAGCTTTCTGCGCTGTGGGCAGGTGTGTGATAGGATTAGGCTGGTGTACCATCAGCTGTGCTGACAGTACCATCACAGCAGGGAAAAATGCAACTCCTGTTGACTGCGGTTGAACCTCAAAAGATATGTACTTCCCCTCTGCTTCTGATGATGGAATAAGTATTTCCAAGGGCATTCATGTTGGCCCTGCCAAGTACCATGCCCAAGATTGAGACTGAAAACCTGACAAACTGAGAAAAGTATACATAAAAGATTTGTAGATTCATAAAATATAAACAACCTTGGATTCTTTAATAAAGAACCTTTGACTGAATGGTTCTTTGTGGAACCAAAAATGTAGCTTTCTGCGCTGTGGGCAGGTGTGTGATAGGATTAGGCTGGTGTACCATCAGCTGTGCTGACAGTACTATCACAGCAGGGAAAAATGCAACTCCTGTTGACTGCGGTTGAACCTCAAAAGATATGTACTTCCCCTCTGCTTCTGATGATGGAATAAGTATTTCCAAGGGCATTCATGTTGGCCCTGCCAAGTACCATGCCCAAGATTGAGACTGAAAACCTGACAAACTGAGAAAAGTATACATAAAAGATTTGTAGATTCATAAAATATAAACAACCTTGGATTCTTTAATAAAGAACCTTTGACTGAATGGTTCTTTGTGGAACCAAAAATGGTTCTTCTATGGCATCGCTGTGAAGAACTTTTTAAGCACCTTTATTTTTAAGAGTGTATAGTAGCATCTGTGGGCTACGTTATTGCTAAACAACATCACACCAGCACTTCACGTTTATTCAAACCAGACCTCTCGTGTTTCTTTCTACTTTGTCATTATCTGATGCTTTGAGAGCTTGATGTACATGAACCTGGGGTTAAGTGCCTTGCTCAAGGAAACAATGGTAATAGTTCACCACCCACCATTTGTGAGGTTTCAGTTTGCAACCTTCCAGTTAATTGCCCAGATCTTTAACCACCACACCCAAGAGTAACCTATACGCAGAGGCGGACAAAGTACTCAACTCCATTACTTGAGTGGAAGTACAGATACTGCTGGTCAAATATTACTCCATTAAAAGTAAAAGTTATAAAGACAGATTTTTACTTAAAGGGGTCATATGATGCTGCTAAAAAGAACATTATTTTGTGTATTTGGTGTAATGAAATGTGTTTATGCGGTTTAAAGTTCAAAAAACACATTATTTTCCACATACTGTACATTATTGTTTCTCCTCTATGCCCCGCCTTTTTGAAACGCGTCGATTTTTACAAAGCTCATCGGTCTGAAAAAGCGAGGTGTGCTCTGATTGGCCAGCTATACAGTGCATTGTGATTGGCCGAATTCCTCAAGCGTGTGACGGAAATGTTACGCCCCTCACCATACTGTGATGGCGTGTCCCAGCCGGAGCGACGACACAAAAACATTAAAACCCATTACAAAAGAGGCATTTGTTGCATCCAGTGGGGACATAACTACTGATTATAATGACTTATACTGTCGTTTTACGCGTTGCGTTGCATCGCGCCGCGTAAACAAAACCATGT
>NW_015650001.1:1818396-1826115 GCF_001515625.1 Sinocyclocheilus rhinocerous
AAAAAAATCACCCACTGAGTTTCAAAGCTGCCACCTAGTAACGACTTTCTACTTCGAGGATCTTGATAGAAATGTAGTGGAGTGAAAAGTACAATATTTGTCTTTCAAATGTAGTGAAGTTAAAGTCATAAGTTCCCAGAAAAAATAATACTCAAGTAAAGTACATATACTCAAAAAGTGTACTTAAGTACAATACTCAAGTAAATGTACTTAGTTACTGTCCGCCTCTGCCTATACGTGCTGTTCTCCTAACCTTAGTTGACATGCAACTATTAATTTATTCACAGATCAGTGCTGAGAAAAATATGGTGTTAATATTTGCTGTTTAATGTGTTAAAAATAATTAACACAGCATCTGTTTTTTTTTCACTTTCTGAAGTAGAATTGTTAATGTCTTCACATGTTTTGTCTATTGTTAAAGTATAGATTCATGCTGTCTGTGCACTTTGATGGCAATTTTTAACTAATAATTTCAAATGGTTATAATTACTCATTTTATCCCCAGAAATTGGAATATGGACGGACGGACAGACAGACAGACAGACAGACAGACAGACAGAGAGACAGACAGATAGATAGATAGATAGATAGATAGATAGATAGAACATGTCTTTCATTTCCATATTAACATTAATTTTGACAGTTTTTTTAGGCATAAAGACCAAAACATCAAGTTGAAACTGTCCTGATATTATTATTATTATTATTATTACGTTTTTGCTTGAAATGCTAATGATATATATGAGCAATATCACTCTCGTACTCGAGCGATACCGGCTCTATATCAGCATGGCTGTGATTAGGCCAGAGGCACGAGGCCGTAGGCCGAGTGCCGGACAACAGTTCGATGGAACATGTGTGTAATTAAACAAGAAACAACGGAGTGCCTAATAAAACCCTCTTTTGTGCGGAACTACTTCCTTCCGCCACGGATTCAAAGCTCAAGTTGACAGTTAAACATACGTCACTTTTAGAATTCGTATCAAGGGCATGTGCTGCTTTTGAGAACCAGAACGAACTGTTGTATAAATATGGCTATCATTAGCTTTTCAAGCAAAAAAAGTAATAATAATAACAATAATATGCTTATGCTTATAAATAATAAATGCTTTAAAAAAGTATGAAAAAACTACAAATCTACAAAATTGCCCCCTCCCAAACTTCATGACTGTCAAGGTCAGTAAATCTCTCAAAAGATCAAATTAATTGACCGTTTTCGGCAAAGCAAGTTTAGTTCAGGTCGCAAAATGTCATGTACAACTTGAGGTACAACTTCGCAAAAATTTAATAATGTATTAATAATTCAAGACATTTTAATAAAAAAAAAAACAGTCAAAAATATTTTTGTTTAAATATTGATTCAGATGTGCACTAGTACTCAAGGTGTAAGAAATATGCAATCCACATCGCATCGGGGAACTGGACTATGGGCAGTCTGTGGGCGTAACACCCGAGGCTGAGACTACTGCTTCAAAGCACTCGAGCATCATGCTTAAATTGTTCTGGATCAATTGGATGGACTGTGGGTTGGAACTCAAGCCTTTGTAAAGATCTAAAGAAGCCAGGAAAAAAGTAGAAGGTGAAGAGACTAGCGGCGTGAAAGGATCCGACTGATAGAAACAGCAGTGAGGCTTGTGTGCGGCAGGGGAGGGAGCGGGAATTCAAAGTCCCATGTGGTCTGAACTCAATCAGCAGCTAAGCGCGGTGGCCATTGTGCTGGGGTATAATTGGAACTATGAGATTTTATTAAGAGAGAGTAATTGCATGTGCTCCTCATCAGGGTCTCAATTGTGCTATCTCTGGTCAGAATAAAGTCTCCTAGGACAGAATGGGTGTTTACTGTCATCATTGTGGCGACTGAGGAGTGGAAATCTCACCTTGCTGCTCTTCTTCAGGCTTTCTCTCTACAGTAACGTCTGCTGTTCTATAATCTTCCACATCTTTTCACTGGAGAGAATTTTACTCTCTTCTTTTAGGATGTGTCTTTTGTTTCTGAACCAAGTCAGGCTTACTGAATAAAAATACTGACAAGAGACCAAAACTGCTTGGAGTGGTCGCTCCCTGAGGACTTTGAGAAGGACAAGGAAAGCCATTTTCTTCAGACTCTCAACTCTGGGTTCATTTGAAGGCAAATGGCTGATAATTTATTAGCGGCGTAAAATTGAAGTGTCGCTGCTTAACAGTCCTGCATCGTTTGCTTTCTTCTAACCTAATATTTCTTTATGGACTTAAATCAAGCGCCCTTCACTCTTACACTTGCTTATCGAGATTTCCAGACATCGACTTTTTACAAAAACAAGTGGTCACTGAATTTGGCCTCCGAACCTCGTCCTCTTTGGGGTGATAAATGGATAAGGAGATATATCCGAAGCTTCTCACACAAATCCGGTATGTAATCCTCAGATTGTTGTGCTGCCACTTCCTATTTAAGCCTCTTGGGAGACAGATTCTTACAATACTTCGTCTTTTTTATCCTTATTCTTTTGCTCTTCTCAAAAACAACTATAGATTTGGTATGCAAATATACTGTATGTAAGTCACGATGAACAACTTCCTGTTGGAATCGTGTTTGCAGACACTATCAAAGGCCTGAATGTCTGCTAGCATATCCACACCTCCAGTGCTGGAGAGTTAGCCAGCTAAAAGAAGTGACTCTACTAACAAAATCAAATTTTTCGGTAGAGTGACAGTACCTCAGCTTTTTTCGAAATACTGTAGCATTTATAGTGACAAGCTGTATTTTTTCCAACATGTAGTGCTGTATAACAAAATGCTTCTTTGCTGATGTTACACAGCCTTTACAGCTCAGGGAATAATCAAACTCAGGGTCTTTGAATGCCCCATATCTCTCTTCTTCTTCACAAGAATCAGGTAGTCTGATTTATTGTAGTGAATTAGTTTGTCTGGACAGTTCTTTTCAATGAACTTGTATAATAGTGTTCCCAGTAGTCTTTGTGTAGTCCTATTTTACATATTTTATATAAGACAGTAGAGAGAGAGAGAGAATGTTTAGTTTTGTATGTATGTCTGATTTTTTTTTTCCTTTTTCAATAAATGATCGTAATTGTAAAATGGTAATTATTTAATTAAAAAAAGGAAGCCATTTTACTGTAGTTTTTTTTAAAGTAGCTTCTTTAACAACACACAAATCAAAAAGCCAACCAAATGCACTCAAGCCACATACACACTGCAATTTATAATCTGGTTTAAATAAAAGAAGATTTGCGATTTAACAAGACTTTATAAAGGCATCAAGCCACCTAGCAACCATGTGTGCTACAGTGTATTAATATACACTGTGTTAATCCAGACATCTGTGATCCCAAACATGGACAAAACTTCACCTACTTAAAATTATATAATATAAAAATAATATCTTATTTATTTATTTACTACTTTTATTCAGTAAGGATGCATTAAATTGATCAAAAGTGACAGTAAAGACATTTATAATGTTACAAATGAACACAGATTAAATGTTTTCATTATTGATATTAATAATAAATGTCCTTGGGCAGAATTTCAGCATATTAGAATGATTTCTGAAGGATTATGTGACACCTGGAGTAATGATGCTGAAAATTCAGCTTTGATCACAGGAATAAATTACATTTAAAAATATAATCAAGTAGGAAACACTTATTTTACATTGTAATAATATTTCACAATTTTACTGTTTTTACTGTATTTTTAAAGGGTGTTTTAAAGGGTGATGTTGCTAAAAATAACATTATTTTGTGTATTTGGTGTAATGAAATGTGTTTATGCGGTTTAAGGTTCAAAAAACACATTATTTTCCACATACTGTACATTATTGTTTCTCCTCTATGCCCTGCCTTTCTGAAACGCGTCGATTTTTACAAAGCTCATCGATCTGAAAAGCAAGGTGTGCTGTGATTGGCCAGCTATCCAGTGCATTGTGATTGGCCGAATACCTCAAGCATGTGACACTTTTATAAAGAATATCTCTTTGGATTTGAGACTTTAGTCTTTGCAACTTTACAGATCTTGTTCATGCACCAAGAGCTTGTAACACTCCAAAGAGAAAGGAAAAATTTAAATCGCATCATATGACCCCTTTAATCAAATAAATGCAGCCTTGATGAGTATAAGATACTTCTTTAAAAATAATACAGAAATTAGAATGCAGAAAAAGTCCCAACTACCTGAAAGATATCACTAAAACAGGTGACATCGTCTTTGGGGGTGTGGTTAAGTGAGAGGGCGTGGTCTAATTCAGTGTCTACAAGGCAGAAGTTAGCGTAACGTTAAAATGGCTTACAGCACTGCTGAATCATGGCCCACCAACTGCTTAGTGCAGTCCGTCAGATTTCAACTGGTTTCTGCAGTGCTCCATCACCAGCACAGCACGCTCCAGCTGGCCTGCTGGGCGAATATAAAGTGATTGCTGTCGTGTATCATTTCTCTTTTGATCTTGGAAGCTTACTCTCAGCTTCTTGCAGGACAGCTCCACCGCATACATACACACACACTCGAAGAAATCCAGCGCGGCACAAACAAACTCTGGTGTGCGTATGCAAACACGCAACTGGGAGCCTTCCAATATTATTAGCATCTTAAATGGCACAGCCTGATGGATCAAGTCATGAGGAGAATATGGCACACTTCCATAATTGCTGCAGCAATGCTTGCAGACATGTAGGTCAGAGAGCGCAATGCCGCAAAGACAATAGGCCGAGAGGACGAGATGCTGGGCTGTGAATCACTAAGGCTCTTAAGGTACAATTAGAGAGCAGTGGGCGAGCATTAAGGTGAAAGAGCACCAGGAGTTTATGGATCACGCTGTTTTCCTGTTTCTTTCCCTCTACAGGAGGTACATCAGGCATTACAGACCCACTAGACTGCCATTAGTAGGTAAAAATAATTGCAAAATTGCAAGAAACAGTACTTTTTTTTTTATTCGGGCCATTAGTACTAAGTAAAAAAGATTCCATTAAACAAATATTTAAAATACTGTCTATGTTGTTTTCACTTCATGTTACAAATTTTATGTTATGCAGTTAATTAGGATTAACTGAAACCTGTGATTATTTTTTTTTTTATTGATCATGTTCAATCAGAAATACATTAAAAATGCAAATTTATTCATTTGTCACAGAATTGTTTAATAATTCTACTTTAATAAAAAAAAATAATGTAATAATTCTCTATGATGAACGTGTTAATTTCATTATAAAATTAAATTTGAGTTTTTTTGAGGCATAAAAAAATGTCAGGTGTCATAAAAAAAGAAGAAAATAAATATATTGAAAAAAGAAAACATTTTATTAAGTAATTTGTTAACTTGACATCTTTTATTTTATATGTGATGAAATAAATGTAAAATAATGTGTGTGTGTGTGTGTGTGTGTGTGTGTGCGTGTATAAAACTCATTAAAATAAATTTTTGATTGAAACAAATTGTAGTAGCATATTGGCATATTCTTATAATTTTATTAGCTTAAGGTTTTATATAAATTATTAATTATAAATTATGAATTATATTTATTTAATTATTTATTGGTTATTTTTTTAATTCATGGTTTAATTTTTTTTTTTTTTTTTATGCAAGTAAAGAATGTGACAATGTTTGCATGTGCCAAATACAAAATCACTTGGACAAACAAACATATATACTGATATCCTGCCAATATTATTTTTTAAGAAATTGAATTTTTTTAAGAATTCCTTTATTATATTTTGATATACTGTACATATAAATGAAGAAAAAGAACCATTAAAAGAAAGACTGAAAGAAAACGAAGTAATTTGGCATATTAATTGATTATATTTTTTGCTTAAAGTTTTATCTAAATTATTTATTTAAAAAACATGATTAAAAAAAAAAAATTTTAATTTAAGAATTTTTAAGAATTCCTTTATTATTTTAATATACTGTATATATAATTAGAGAGCAGTGGGCGAGAGTTACGGTGAAAGAGCTCTGGGAGTTTATGAATCACACCGTTTTTTCTGTTGCTTTCCCTCTACAGGAGGTACATCAGGCACAGACCCACTAGACTGCCTTTAGTGGGTTTAAGTAATTGCAAAACCGCAAGAAACAATTGCTTTGTTTTGTCTTCCACGCTGTACAACAAGCATTTTGTGGTGTGCAGAAATTGCATACATGCTCGACTGCGTCAGACCGCTGCTTTTATTAAGATAACTTGAAAGCTGGCCACTGCGGCGCTGGTCGGGAGTCAATTGTCAGGTCACGGGGGTCACGATATTATTGCAGCTGAGGTTGAAAATGACGTTGACCTCGTGGATTGTGTGAAGGAACAACAAGAACGAGTTTCTGGGGCACTAAAAGAAAACAGCTAGTCAATAGGAGAATAGGGGGAAGAGAAGCTCACCCATGCTGCGTAACTGTGATTTTCGGCGCTTCTTTCTCATCTTGCTGCAAAGTTTTCAGCTGCTGCGCCACATGCCTGGCGTACCTGATGACCTCAGAGTCTGCACCGTTAGCACCCCGCACTGCGTTTCACAATTGTGGACCTTTGTGGTGAACCCACATGCACAAACCAAACAAGTCAGTGTTAAAAAACAAAAACAAAAAAAAACTCTGTTCCACCCAATAATGAAAAGCCTTGCTGAAACTACTAGCTTTTTTTTAGGCTGGTTTGGTGCTTGTGAAATCGCAGCCGTGCTGATATACAGCCATATCTCACCACTACAAGTGTGATATTGCGTTTATACAACAGTTCGACGGCACGAGTGTGTAAATACATAAGAAACAATAACAGAGTTTCTTTAAAATCCCTCTTTTGTGCAGAACTTCTTCTGTCCTCCACAGATTCAAATCTAAAATTGACAGTTTAACAGCTGAGCCCAAGCCTCCGTTACTAATTCCAAAACATCACTTTAGAACTATTAACGAAGGAACGCTGAGTTGCTTCATTATTGTATTATTGTATTAAAAGCTGTGTATTATGTGGAGTGGAGTATTATGAGGGAGATAGATGTGATTACCTGCATCTGATACAGCATTCATTCTTCAGCTCTCATATTCACAATAAAACATCAGTACATTTGTTGGCTGCGTCTTACAAGCTTTGTGGAAATTAAAATTAACGTCCTTGTTTACAACAGCGTTTCAGTCTCTTTCAGTATAGAAGTCTTTACTGCTGATTTGTAAAAACAGTCTCTTGCCGCCATCTAATGGTGGAATAATGTAACTAAAATCATTATCATGCACACACACACACACAAACACACTCTATTTCTCAATATTAAATACTACTATTATTTATATAAAATATTATTTATTGAATAATAATATTTAATAAACAACAACAACAACAGCCATCATAAACTTTACTAGGCAATACAGTCAAAAGTACAAAGGCAGTGCTCTGATACACAGCATTGAAGTTACATAAAATATAACGTGATGAGATTTTGCCCTCACATTCATTCTTCAGCTCTCATATTCACAATAAAACATCAGTACATTTGTTGGCTGCGTCTTACAAGCTTTGTGGAAATTAAAATTAACGTCCTTGTTTACAACAGCGTTTCAGTCTCTTTCAGTATAGAAGTCTTTACTGCTGATTTGTAAAAACAGTCTCTTGCCGCCATCTAATGGTGGAATAATGTAACTAAAATCATTATCATGCACACACACACACACAAACACACTCTATTTCTCAATATTAAATACTACTATTATTTATATAAAATATTATTTATTGAATAATAATATTTAATAAACAACAA